>NC_057801.1:41177010-41180887 GCF_018294505.1 Triticum aestivum | reverse complement strand
CTCGTCCCCGCGCAGCCGCGGCGGGGACTCGTGGGACGAGCCCTTCCCGTCCTCCGCCGCGGCCGCCGCGGCGGGCGCGGGCGGGCGGCTGCGCCTCATGTGCAGCTTCGGGGGCCGCATCGTGCCGCGGCCCACGGACAAGTCCCTCTGCTACCTCGGCGGGGAGACCCGGATCGTGGCCGTCGACCGCAACGCTTCCCTCGCCGACGTCCACGCGCGGCTCTCCCGCTCGCTCCTCGCGGGGCAGCCCTTCACGCTCAAGTACCAGCTCCCCAACGAGGACCTCGACTCGCTCATCTCCGTCTCCACCGACGAGGACCTCGACAACCTCGTCGACGAGTACGACCGCGTCGCCGCCGCCTCCTCCTCCGGCGGCGCCGCCTCCCGCACCTCCCGGATCCGCCTCTTCCTCTTCCCCGCCAAGCCCGAGTCCTCCTCCTCCCTCGGCTCCCTCCTCGACGACTCCTCCAAGTCCGAGAACTGGTTCGTCGACGCGCTCAACAGCGCCATCTCGGGCTCCTTCGACGGCATCCCGCGCGGGATCTCCACCGACTCGGCCTCCGTCAACTGCCTCCTCGGCCTCGAGGACGACAACGCCTCGCAGCACTCCCGCAGCGGGGTGCCCAACTCCGGCCCCGCCGAGGACCAGCGGGCCAGCCAGCAGAAGCTCGCCGCGGCGGCCGCGGCCGCGAGGCACCAGCACGACGTGCAGTCCGTGCCCGACTCGCCGATGCTGGACAAGAACTCCTCCTTCGGCTCCACCTCCTCGGCGCCGTCCCTGTCGAATCTGCCGCCGATTCGGGTGCGGCCCGAGGACCGGCAGCCTGTGGCGCCGCCGGTCTCCGTGGAGGATCACTTTGCC
This sequence comes from Triticum aestivum, assembly GCF_018294505.1. NCBI lineage: Eukaryota > Viridiplantae > Streptophyta > Magnoliopsida > Poales > Poaceae > Triticum > Triticum aestivum. Next base: position 41,180,025 of record NC_057801.1, on the reverse strand, counting down.
CAGATGGGGATCTCGGAGCAGCAGGGCCTGCCTCCGCAAGTGATGGGATATATGCAACCGCCGCCCCAGGCGCCGATCCCAGCCATGGCGATGCAAGCGGCCAGCAGCATCTCGCCATCGGAGCCGCCCAGCAGGGCCTTCTCAGATGATGACAGGTCCGATCACGGGGGTCGGATGCAGCAGCCACCGAAGCAGGAGGTTCCACCTACCGCCGACCCCAACAACAGGTAGCAGCAATTTTTACTCCCTTCCTCAGTTATTATGCTTGCAAATTAGAAGTAGAAGAAACTGATGCCTGTCATTAGAAAAAGTAGCAGCAATTCTTACTTCTCCATTAACGGAGCGCTCGCCCCAATTTGATTAGAAAGAAACCTTATTGATGCCTGTCATATGTTTGATGAAATGTTTCAGGGCCATGTTCTACAATGATATGTCGCCTCGGAATGAGATGAAGCGAGACATGCCGGTGGGAACTGATGCCGCCAGCTATCGTGCTCCAGCGCCAGCTCCAGATGCTGCCGCGTCGGCAGCCGCCGCACAGCCACCGCCTGGTTATGTCTATGCACAGATGCAGCCACAACAGCAGTTACAGCAGCCACCACAGCAGCAATTACAGCAACAGTTACAACAGCAAGCTCAGCAGCAATTACAACAGCAAGCTCAGCAGCAATTGCCACAACAAATACAGCAGCAGCCACAGCAGCAATTGCCGCCGCAATTACAGCAGCAAGCACAGCAGCAATTACAGCAGCAAGCACAGCAGCAGCCTCCGCAGCCGCAGCAAGCTCATCAGCCAGCTCCACAGCAATATGTCACCGCGGGAAATCAGCATTTCATTCACAACCCAGCCACGGGCACATTCATTCCAATCCAATCTTATTACCAACAGACTGTCCCTCAGCAAGCGCCGCAGCAACAGCAGTCACCTGCATTTGACCCAAATACTGGCATGTACTACATCCCTATGCAGCGTCCGAATGCACCTCAGCAGTATAGCATTCCTGCTGGTGCTGTAGCCCCTATGGCTGCTCCGACACTTGTTGACAGCGTACCGAAGCCAACCGTGCCGATTCCTCAGCAATATATGAAGCCTGAATTGCAGCAGCCTGGCATGTACCGAACCGCGGCGCCTTCTGCCCCTGCTCCAGGGGCTAACACGGCCCCTAATTATGCTGGAATGGGGTACCACCATGTAATGCAATCCCACCACCATCCTGCATCGCAGCCTCCGCCGACCATGGCGGGAAACTATGGGTACCCCGAGTATGCCGCTGATCCCCGCGCACAGGTCTTCTACTCCCAGGCAGGAGCACCACCAGCATCATTGCCACCTCAGTATCAGCAGCCCATGGGAGCACCTGATGCCGGCGGTCAGGCTGACATGAATCAGAACCGTGGTGGTTCATAGCGAAGGATGGGTGAATTCTGTTATGCTGCGTATCCTAGAGGTAATCCTGCTGTTACTTATCATTATTGTTATTACAAGTTGCGCGAGTCAATGGCAAACATTGGATGGTGTGATTGAGCAGTTGTGCATTGGGGATCAAATCAAGCATGCATCTGGACTTGTGATTAGGGGTGGGGGTCCAAAATAAGATCAAAACGGTTCTATGTTCGTCCCTGTGTCGCCGAGCCTGAGGGGGAGTTGTTTCTGATTTGTCCTGGAGAGTCCATTTGCCGATGTTGCAGTAAGCTGGGGTGGAAGGAAGGCCTGTGAATGAAGTGTTGGATTACAGTTCCAATTGCTCGTCTTAATTTTTGAATAAATATATAGTTGTCTAAAAAGCTCAGTAAAAACTTCCGAATCGAGAACTCATCATTTGTGTAGCCCCTCTGTATATTTAAAACTCATGGATGGTACCGAGGTTGAAATGTCAGATATGTGTTTATTATTTAGCCTGCCTTGTAGAAACTTCATCCCCGAGTTAAATATCATCATACACCCTTGTCCCATATTTTTGTACCATTATTGATATTGATGTCGATACATTTTCTTCTGGTTTTCATACGCCCTTGTCCCGCGCTTGTGTGTGCGCGTTTCCTTTTGCTTCAAGCATCCAACTACATTTGGATTGACACACAAGTGTGGCGTCACAGTTATCCAATTCAAGATATTCTTCTTTTAGGGCGCTCTAGCAAATGATTGTAGAATCCGGTGGTGTTATCATGCCCGTAGATTTTCGCCGATGGATTTGCTTTGCTTTGACATGGTTGTTGGAGTGGATTCTTTTCCTGGAGTTGATCCAAGGGGAAGAGATGTTTTTTAAGATCAAATTGGATCATGTTTGTTGGACTTAGTTATATGTGGATGTGACTGAGCAACCAATTCAACCGGGGGGCATGTTCCTAGCTAGCATAGTTGTTAGAGCTTCCCTTTCCAGTGAGCCTCACCAGCCACACACACACACACACACACATATATCTAAAGTTCTAAACTAGCATACCTGGTATGCAGAGCCCCAGCAAACTGTTTGGGATAGTTTAACCTGCAAGTTGCCCTCTCTCTGTTTCTTGGTGGACTGAAATCTGGCTGGGAGGGGGTAGCATGATCGGAAGGAAGCACGGGCGCTCTTTTCCTAGGCACTCGAGTAGGCGGTGCTGCCGATGCGATCTGCCGGGGATCTCATTCCTCTCCGGTGGCGTGAGTGGGGGCGCTTTACGACGACCTCCAGGAGACGGCCCGACGGCCCTCCCCTGGCGCCACGCCTCGGCCATGATAATCCGTTGTGATGATCGTCCGTCCGTCCATCCACGCAGCCCGCTTTCCGGCTTGTCTGCAAAGTTGTTGTTGGTGTTGGAGTCCAAGAACGCTGAAACTGAAGAACCCCTCCTGGCCATGCACGGCAATCAGTGGGAAGAAGGGCAAGTGTGCGGTGTAAACAAAGGGTTTGGCGCAACGGAATGATGGTAATGCTGTACCGGCAACAGGGCGGCAAGGCCGCTTTACGGCTGTTGTGATCAGTATTCAAAGGGTTCTCTTCTGGGAGCCTGGCAAAGCTCATTCTTTACCCACTA
>NC_057801.1:41143612-41176636 GCF_018294505.1 Triticum aestivum | reverse complement strand
GTCAATAATTTGGCGGCATGGCTCGTGCGTACGCTTTGAAGGCAAGAAGAACGGCTTTAGCATCTACCGGACGCTCTATTATTTCTAGTCGTTCATGCCGTGCACTGTGTACGCTGTCATATAGGTAGATAGATCATGGTAGGTTCTTTGCTAGGTCCGGCGATCCTAGTCGGACAGGGGCATGGGCGTTGGATCCGATCCGGTCCGTGGAGGGAAATCTGGGGCCTGCACCGCCGGGAGGGAAGAGGAGGCCTCGGGATCCGCCGGATGGGGGGTGGGGGGTGGCACCGGCCCGGCGCAAGTGGCGCTGCTGGCGGAGGGAGCACGGGCCCTGGCATGGCGGTAGGCTGGTGGCTGGTACGCGGTCCGAGCTGGCCGGATGCCCAGACCCAGGCCCAGTGGGGGGTGGCACAGCTGCACGTGGGGCTGGCCGTGGCCGTGGCCTCTGCCGCGGCCACGACGGCAGGACGGTCCGCCACGTGCGCCCCCCAGTAGACTAGTCCCAGGTCAGGTGCCTCGGCCGCATCGCCGGATCACCGCCTCCCGTTGTTGTTTTGGAGGTTCGAGGTCGCAGCCCGAGGGTGCCCCCCGAAAGGCCCAACGGGCGCGTGCACGACCAGCGGTCGCCTTTGTGACGAGACGGGCGAGCGGTGTAGGGCGGCAATCATGCCGGACCGGACCGGACCACTCGACCCACCCCACCCCCGCACGGCGCTACGGCACGCCAAAAGCCGGACCGGGGACGCGCAAACCCAACCGCGCATGCCCCCCGCCCGCCCGGCCGGGCGCAGCGCCATGTGCCCGGTCTCGCTGCCGCCGGCCGGCTTTCCTTTCCCACCCCTCTCCCCTCTCCGGCAGCAGTCTCGTTGTCCCACGTACGTACGCAGCTGCTTACCGACAGAGTGTCTCCACTGAACCGCGTTCGATCGGAGCGCAACGCATGTCCCCTCACCAACAAATCCTTGTTGTTTGGTCAGATTTTTCTCTCCTCCAGTCAGTCTCCTTCAGCCCGGTGGCACGCACGTACGCACGCCAACTCGGACTTTTGCTCCTCGCCGGCCGGCCGTCGACGGCGACCTCCCCAGTAATCAACTACGTGCGCCCGCCCGCCTGTCGCTGTCTCCGTGCACACGTTGACCCACTGTTGAGGGCTTCGGCCTTCGGGCGACCTAACCTAACACGCACGCGATGCCCGGGGTTGGTTAGGAGCTCAATAGATCAACACGCTGAGGCAGACGGGCTGAGGGAGACCTGATAAACGCCCAACTAATTAAACCGGCTTCCGTTTTCATCAGCCGGGAACGTTCCACGAAACGCACAATTATGAGGTAAATGCACCCCAGGTACCCTAACTTGCACAGAATGTGATGTTTTAGTCCTAAACTTGTAAAGTGCAACTCCATCATACCCCAACTTGCACTGGATGTGATGATTTAGTCCCCGGCCTATCATAGCTCAACAAGTGGCAGCCAGGTGGTCGGACCGGTCTTTGCCCGCACTTTTGCAAAACACACCCTGTGGTCTTCTCTAATTAACACGTCACACATAGCATACAGCTCCTATTTATGCATTCTGTCTCTCTTTTAAGGATTTTTTTATGAGCGGTCAATGGAGTTTTCGACTGGAAGAGGCGTGCTGAATAGTATGTCCCCGGCCCAATAGTACCTTTTGCCTGTGGAGTTATTTTTTACCCCAAACTCCAACGTTAACATATGCACAGTGTGTGATACTATAGGCATAGGAGAACTAAACTAAATAAATGCAGAGGGCCAGAATCACTCCGGGACCCCAAAACAATGAGTAATAGTCCACGAAACAGGCCAGAATCGGCGAAAACTACGAGTGGTCATGCCCGTCAACCGTGGAAATCACTCCGGGACCTCAAAACAGTGAGTAATAATTCAAGAAAAGGGCCAGAATCGGCCAAAACTGCGAGTGTTGATGACCAACACGTAAGCGCACCTTGGGGTTCGTCAATCATGGAAATCACTCCGAGACCCCAAATCAGTGAGTAATAGTCCAAGAAAAGGGCCAGAATCGGCCAAAACTGCGAGTGTTGATGACCGACACGTAAGCGCACCTTGGGGTTCGTCAATCGTGGAAATCACTCCGGGACCCCAAAACAGTGAGTAATAGTCCACGGAACGGGCGAGAATCGGCCAAAACTGCTAGTGGTGATGATCGACACGTAAACGCACCTAAGGGTTCGTCAATTGTGGAAATCACCTGAGACCCCAAAACAGTGAGTAATAGTCCACGAAACGGGCCAGAATCGGCGAAAACTACGAGTGGTCATGCCCGTCAACCGTGGAAATCACTCCGGGACCTCAAAACAGTGAGTAATAATTCAAGAAAAGGGCCAGAATCGGCCAAAACTGCGAGTGTTGATGACTGACACGTAAGCGCACCTTGGGGTTCGTCAATCATGGAAATCACTCCGGGACCCCAAAACAGTGAGTAATAGTCCACGAAAAGGGCCAGAATCGGCCAAAACTGCGAGTGTTGATGACCGACACGTAAGCGCACCTTGGGGTTCGTCAATCGTGGAAATCACTCCGGGACCCCAAAACAGTGAGTAATAGTCCACGAAACGGGCGAGAATCGGCCAAAACTGCTAGTGGTGATGATCGACACGTAAACGCACCTAAGGGTTCGTCAATTGTGGAAATCACCTGAGACCCCAAAACAGTGAGTAATAGTCCACGAAACGGGCCAGAATCGGCGAAAACTACGAGTGGTCATGCCCGTCAACCGTGGAAATCACTCCGGGACCTCAAAACAGTGAGTAATAGTCCACGAAAAGGGCCAGAATCGGCCAAAACTGCGAGTGTTGATGACCGACACGTAAGCGCACCTTGGGGTTCGTCAATCATGGAAATCACTCCGGGACCCCAAAACAGTGAGTAATAGTCCAAGAAAAGGGCCAGAATCGGCCAAAACTGCGAGTGTTGATGTCCGGCACGTAAGCGCACCTTGGGGTTTGTCAATCGTGGAAATCACTCCGGGGCCCAAAACAGTGGGTAATAGTCCACGGAACGGGCGAGAATCGGCCAAAACTGCTAGTGGTGATGATCGACACGTAAATAGTGTGTGATACTACCTTCATAGTGGGTAGTGTCATAGGTGTGGTAACATAGTTGCCTTCATTTATTACTTTGTAGACTCATTATGCATTGGAAACCGCTATGTGATGGTAACATATTATGTTACTCTATTTGCCTCTCTCCTCATTAACTACTTGCCACATCATCATTTTTGCTTATGTGGCATCTATGTTACTACCTATGTTACTTCCACTATGACCAGCCTTAGGAATGGGAAACATAATCAGTTCTGTAGGTTCAGTATATAACTTATATACGACTGTAGGAGTACCAAACAGCCAACAGGTTGCACTTATCTGATTTTTCTCCTTGATCCATGCTGGAGGTGCCAAGTTTTTGTCCTTAATTTCATGCTGCTTGCCGTGATTTTCTGCTGATCCAGAGAAGCGGCAGAGAGTTCCCTCGGCATACAACCGATTCATCAAGTGATCATCAAGTGAGTGATCAGTGATCAAGTGGGTTGATTCATGCGGTAATCTGGTTGGGTTGATTCATGAATTAATCTGGGTTGATCCATGTAGTAATATGTAAGAGATCCATGTAGTCGTATGGGTTGATCCATGTAGTAATCTGTTAGCTAGAGATGTATGATCACAGTATTGATCAGAGAGACCGCCTGCATCAAACTGCTTTCACTTATATTCTGCCGGATTTGTTCCTCATAGGACTATATAGGGATATTATTTGCAGGGGATACAGTATATACAGGGAGATTATCTACCATTGTTCACATATACTCCCTCCGTTCCTAAATATTTGTCTTTTTAGAGATTTTAATAAGTGACTAAATACGGAGCAAAATAAGTGAATCTACACTCTAAAATATGTCTAAATGCATTCGTACATGGTAGTTCATTTAAAATCTCTAAAGACAAATATTTAGGACCGGAGGGAGTAGCAGATATGCTACTCCGAAAATTAAGCAAAAAAGGTTCTTTCACTTTCCTCGGTAATAGTGAGAAGCTCAAAATATTATTTACCCATCATGTAACTATTATTTATTTGACCATTACATGTCTAGATGCCAGGAGAGAACATGTATAGCTGCATATCTATTAAATCTGAACAATGACAGGCTTGACGATTACATGTAGGAGTATATAGCTGCCAGGTGAATTCACATAGCCTGCTACGCTTCTGGATGGGTCCTCCGCCCCGCCCTCGAGCTTCAGGTCGTATACGGTCCCTGTCAGAATCCCAGTTGCTATATTGCTCCCGTACAATGGTCCCAGGCTAAAATCATATTACCTCCATGCTCCCTCCCGAAAATGTTGTTCGTGACGTGTTAATTCGAGAAGACAACAGGGTGTGTTTTGCAAAAGTGCGGGTGAAGACCGGTCCAACCACCTGGCTGCCACTTGTCGAGCTGTGATAGGCCGAGGACCAAAACATTACATCCGATGCAAGTTGGGGTATGATGGAGTTGCACTTTGCAAGTTTGGGACTAAAACATCACATTATGTGCAAGTTAGGGTACCTGGGATGCTTTTAACTCCACAATTATTGATTGGGTCGTGGAAACCCTCGCGACTGGATGTAATGTAACTGTGCGGGCAAAAGGATCGACGAGACAAGCCACGGCAAAGTTAAAGGAAGCTGACGAACAGCTCTCCACTTGAAAGTTGGAACCAAGACCCGTCAGTGAGTCACCACAGTGTAAACGTACTGCCGCACTGCTGCTACCCACTTCGTGTCTCCATGTCTGCATGCTGAGCCTCTCGAGTCTCGATCCTGAGACAAAAGTTGTGATATCAACTGTGTGTGACAGGCAAGCGGGAGACGGCCGAGCGATTGATCGTCCATCGATGTGTCGCCTTGTCAGTGTTGCCATCTCCGTTTCCTTTACTACGATATCTTTGGGCGCATGACGGAGAATGTTAATTAAGATAGTTATTGGATAGACAGCGACCGGGAGGAAGTAGGTCTCGCGAGGGGGCGTCCAATCCGATTTCCGATCCCATCCTCGGGAGATCGGAGCGAGATCGTCTTCGATCCAGGCGGAGACACGGCGCAGGCGACTGCTGATTGCCTCAGCTCCAGGGAATATAATCTCCATCCATCCATCCGATACCGATGGCTTTGCCCAGGTGCGTGTCGCTGTCGCCTGTCCTCCTCGACCCACCATGCATCAATGGTGGAGCCCTTGTGTTCTTGTTCTTCCCATGGCGGTCGACCCATCACATACAACGTACACTGACACGCATACACGGGAAAGCGGAAAGGAGGAAGCAGGGGAAGATGGGAAGAAGATATCGCACCACGCCACGCCACACCACACCACCGTAAAGCGCACGCATGCGTTGATAGAGAGATTTACAAGATCGCCGTGGTAACACTTTACATTCACGCCTTATTCTGAACCTATATCAGCATCTGTCTGCAGGCTCGCTCTCTGGAATGCACTGTACAGATTGATAAACATATGTTGGTTTGGTTCCTTCAGTGCTCATTCTGAACCTAATAAGTGCACATCTGTCTGCGGCTCGATCTCTGTACCGTGTTACTGATTGATGATCATGTAGTAGCTACCTGGGTTCCTTCAGGTCTTATTCTGAACTTGTATATATTTACACATGCCAGCAGCTCGCACTCGCTGTACTGTACTGTTCTTTACTGTACAGGTTAATCGGCGGCGTGTTGTTTGGCTGGGCTTAGTTGACGTGTGAGCGATGCCACCCGTGCACGTTGTTCGCCGTCGCGCCGTGCCCGTGCGCGGCGGTGGTGGCGCCTTTGCCCCTGGGGATCTTCCGGAGCACGCCGGAGTCCATCTTGGCCAAGTGGGTACGGACGTCGCGCGCCCCCGTGGCCACCAGGTGCTCCACCTCGTGCTCGTACCGCTCGTACAGCGCCGGCACCGTCATCGTGCACAGCACAACTGCCAAACACAAACAAAGATAGTATCATCAACGGCCAGCTCAGTCCATTGCATTCAGAAAACCGGCGATTTCGGCTACTGAGGATGTAGATTGCTTACCGAGGTAGAGCAGGGTGAGCGAGCTGAAGCAGGTCGCGACGACCGACGCGATGTAGATAGACACCACCGTCTGCAGTAACGGTGTGTATGAGTTTATCAGACTTCAGAGTTGGGGCATAGATCAGATCAGGATTGTAGTGAGGTGGGCTGGTTACCATGATGAACTTCTTGATGTCCTCCCCGCACGCGATGGCGTACAGCCGGTGCGCGAACCAGGTGAGCCGCCGGTGCAGGCCCAGGATCACCTGCTTCGCCGTCCTCTCCGACAGGATCGTCTCGGGGATCCGTGGAACCGGCCTGCATGCATGCAGTTCACGATTCTGCATCAAGCCCTGAAGCTAATCCTGAAACAAAACCGTGAGGCTGAAGAGATGGGGTTTACAGGTTCAGGAAAGCGGAGGCGTTGGTCCAGATGAAGAAGGTGAGCATGGCGATCATGGCGGCGTAGCACGCCAGCGTCAGGAAGTGGTACTCCGCCACCTCGAACAGCGCCCACGCCGCCGTCGCCGCGCCGAGGATCGACGCCGACGCCTTCGGCCTCCTCCACAGGATGATGTCCGCAGCTGCAACGCAACGCACGCATATTATCAGTTCAGGAACCAGGAAGCTGACCCTCGTAGCTCTGCAAGAATGTACAGTAGTTTGCTAGCCACCTTCGCGTCCACCCAGGGCGGCATGGACCGGCCTTTCCCTGCCGAACAGCCTCGGCGCCCGGTGCCCCTGCAAATGTGATCCTCCTCCCGTTGCCATTTTGGTGTTGGTTTGAGGTTTTCGGTGTGCAGCTTGCCATTGAGGTTGTGATTCTTATAACCTGAATGTGCATAGGCTTGGAAACTTTGGCGACCTTCGAGGGAGAAAGCAAAGCATAGCTTTGGCTCAGGTCTTTGGTTTGATACTTTGGCGTGCAATCTTGTTCAGCAAAAATATACTTTGGTTCCCAGGTGCCTTTTGGAGTTGGGATCTGATCCAAACCTTGTGATTCTGGATTCTGCGGATAGATAGACCCGCGTTCGGTTTCTCTTTAGGGAGGAAACATGGGTTCCTTGCCCTACAAATGACTCTTCTTATTCAGAGAGGGTAATGTAAGCCAGTGCATCCTCGTTGGATTATCAAACACGCTTGGAACTTCAACCCTATAAGAATTGTGCATAAGGCTACAAACCAACGTTCACTCCAGTATTTAGGAAGCACCAGAGATCATGTGAGCCCGAGCTCACCATTAGGACACCGAATGGTTAGCACGCCATCCTAGCCGGTCATATAAATTCACACGGTCATCCCAGTGTATGCAAGCGTCATCAATAGTATCCAAAGTATTTTGCAGTAAACAACTTCTACAACCCTATAAACATGCCTATTTTTCCTAATCAAGACTGGCAAACTAGGGTGTGCCGCTCAACGAGTCCTCGTTGTTGGAAGTCATTCAACATGTACAATAAAGTTGTCGCAAGTAATTGACCCAACAACCCTCTTGTACATAGATAGCGCTTTCACTTTCTATATAAACAACCCATCTTCATCAAAGCAAACAACAAAATATCTTCATCAAAGCTCCAACATCTCATTTATCCATATTTTACACTTCGGTGATATAAACTCTTCAATTTTATTGTTTTTGTATAGTGAATGGTGATGGCAATACACACAAGCAGAAGAAAGAACATACTGAAAACCAAAATGGTACGTGCTGCTGACGATGCGTAGGAATAAGAGACATAGGGAAAGAACCGGCCACAAGACCGGGTGTAGGAGATAGTATCTGTGTTCTGAAACCGGCCAAATATTTCAGAGCAGGTACTGAAACCAGTTGCTGTTGCATAAAAATGAGTGAACAACTTCTAGAATCCTATAAACGTGTCTATTTTTCCTATTCAAAATAGGCAAACCAGCGTGCGCCGTTCAGTGAGTCCCATGCAACCAAATGTGTTGGAAGCCATTCAATATGGACAACAAAGTTGTCGCAAGTAAATGGCCCACCAACCTTCATTTGTAAGTACTTAGTGCTTTCCCTCCCTATATAGGCAACCCATCTTCCTCAAAGCAAACAACAAAATCCACCATCTCATTTATCCATATTTGACACTCCGGCAGTTCAAACCCCTCATTTTCAGTATTTTGGTATAGTGATTGGTGATGGAAATCCCCACAAGCATAGGAAAGAACAGTCTGAAAACCAAAACGGTGTATGCTGTAGGCAATGCGCAGGAATAAGAGACACGGGGAAGTATATACGAGCGTAGCAGATGCTTTCTCTGTTCTGAAACCAGCCAGATACTTTTGTGGTTCTCCAACATGTCGTTGTTGCATAGAAATTAGTGACAGAAAAATCTACTGCCCCGGGGAACACAACCATTCGAGCATGTGTTAAGGGAGGTGTATGGTCCTGCACAGGGATGACCCGTTGTCGGTGTCAAAACCGGCGGATCTCGGGTAGGGGGTCCCGAACTGTGCGTCTAGGCGGATGGTAACAAGAGACGAGGGACACGATGTTTTTACCCAGGTTCGGGCCCTCTTGATGGAGGTAAAACCCTACGTCCTGCTTGATTAATATTGATGATGTGGGTTACAAGAGTAGATCTACCACGAGATCAAGGAGGCTAAACCCTAGAAGCTAGCCTATGGTATGATTGTTGTTCGTCCTATGGACTAAAGCCATCCGGTTTACATAGACACCGGAGAGGGCTAGGGTTACACAGAGTCGGTTACAAAGGTAGGAGATCTACATATCCGTATCGCCAAGCTTGCCTTCCACGCCAAGGAAAGTCCCATCCGGACACGGGACGAAGTCTTCAATCTTGTATCTTCATAGTCTTGGAGTCCGGCCGATGATGATAGTTCGGCTATCCGGACACCCCCTAGTCCGGGACTCCCTCAGTAGCCCCCGAACCAGGCTTCAATAACGATGAGTCCGGCGTGTATGTTGTCTTCGGCGTTTGCAAGGCGGGTTCTTCTTCATGCTCCATGTGTTTGCCGGATAGTGTTCGGTTCCTTCATAAATTCTGCGCTCCTTGGCTTCCGCGTCCAATAATGGTCTTCTTCCACGCGTCGCACGAATGCGAAAAGCCAGGGTATTTTTATGTTTTACCCCCTAGCTGCGTAAATAAGCTACCTATAAGAGAGACGAGGATCCAGATCCAAATCACATCATCCTTCTTCCGCAAGCACTCATCGAGGCGCATCTGACACCAAACCCATTCCAACATGGACAGTCGACGCGGCTCCTCTTCTCGCGCTCCCAGCCCTAAGCCAGGAGATTGGAGGAGATGCTCAGTCCCGCACAGCGAGTTAGTGACGCTCCAAGCAAAGGGATATCTTCCCTCGGCCTTCATGGTTCCGGTTCGAGCCGGACTGGCCACCTACAAAGGTGGGAAGCAGGCGGAGAGCGCCCCCAATCCCTCCAAAGGAGAGCGGGTGTGCTTCGTCTCCTACTTATAAGGAGACTCGGATTTCCTATACATCCGTTTCTCCGGGGGCTCCTGGAATTCTACGGACTCCAGCTTCATCACCTTACACCTGCCTCCATTTTGCACATCGCGGGCTTCATAGCTCTGTGTGAGCTGTTCTTGGGCATTGAGCCCCATTTTGCACTGTGGAAGAGGCTGTTTTGCCTCGTACCCTGCTCTCACGAGGGGTCGATATATCAAGTGGGCGGAGCCGAAATATGGCGCATCACCGGGACCGGATACCTGTCCGGGACCCCGAAGAAGGCGTCCAAAGATTGGCCTTCGGAGTGGTTTTATATGGAGGACGCTCCGCTGCCGGATCCAGTCCGGATCGGCCTTCCGGAGTTCAGCAACGCTCCCCTGAAGAAACGCCTAAGTTGGCGCCCACGGAGCCCTCGACGAGAAGATGATAGTAGCGTCCATTACTTGATGGGCCGGATACGGCTGCTAGCCCATTCCGGATTAACCATGATCGGAGTCGTGGCCACATGCATTATGCGTGGGGTGCAGCCGCTCCAATATAGGGGCCACCCCATGTGGGACTTCAACGGAGACGACGACGCCACCCGTCACGGCCGCAAGGGACCTGGCTCGGCCGACGATCTGGTGAAGATCCTGTCCGGCTTGTACAAGGGGGAGAAGGAGGACTTACTCCGCACGAATCCTCTGAAGGATTTTCCATGAACAACCCTCGGAGCTGGGTAAGCGGTCGCATGCATATCTGAACCGTGCCTCTAAAGGCAATTGTCTTATTGTATGATTTTGACACAAGAACTGCGTCGGGATGTGGAGGGCATAAAAAGCCCAGCCCCACAACCCGAAGACCCAGAAAGGTCCCTTGATCTGGCCTCTGAAGAGGATCCAGACTTAGCGGCGGAACTGATCGACGGGGTGTACCACCAGCTCAGCATAGATAATGCTTTAGTCGCCATTATGGCTGACTACCCCGGTTTGTGTCCGGCTTCCCCGGTGAGTATGACCGAAGTCCTGGCGCCGTTACTTCTTTAATGCTTAGTTCTGACCACCATGCACCAATGGTGTTCGACAGGAAGCGCCTTTACGGCAGGAACGAGCCCGCGGCGACCGGCCAACAAGAGTCAGTCCGGCCCAGCAGGCGGAAGAGGAGTGCGACGCGAACTGAAACGTCGCCGCAACGGTACGGAGCACTGCTATTTTTTAAGGGAAGGATTCCCAGGAGGTATATTAATGCTCATAACTTTTCCAGAAAGAGCGCTCGCCGGACAGTGTCCGGAGAGGTTGCCAATTAAGCCTCCGCCAGCCATGCTCCAACGCATGGCCCGGAAGGGAAGGCGAATACAAGGCATGAGTCGGACGCTCCTCCGACGGAGGATGCCGACAGGCTGTCCGCCACCCGGTCTGAGGTGGAGAGCGCCATGAATCACAGGCGTCGCCGGACAGTTCTTCGTGACGCGTGTTTCTCTCCGGAGGCGTTAAATGCCTTTGATGCGGGAAACGCGCACCTCCGTGCCGCTCAAGATGGGTTAACCAGAGCCACGGAGCAGTATGTGAAAGACATACGTGTAAGTAATTTTAATAGTTATATATGCCAGTAGCCCTCGAGACTTAAAATGGTTAAAATAACTGATTTAAGGATCAATTTTTATGCAGGAACTTACGGAGAAGAATACCCATCTGTCCCAGGAGCTCCAAGAGTGCAAGGCCCAACTTGAGGCCGCACTGGCCGCCACAGGGGGAGCCACATAGACCCCCGTTGGTAAGACGTACTTTGAAAAGATAATTAATTAACAAAGTGCGGCGTGAATTTGACAATAATATTGCAGAGGGCGCCGGACTAGATCCGGACAAGCAACAGCTATTGCGTCAGCTAAAGGCTGGCGAGAGGGTGCTTATGAAGGTGCAGCAGGAGAGAAACAAGCTCCAAGATGCCCACACCCAGCTAGGAGAAGAGCTGAAAGGTGTTCGGGCCCAGCTGTCTGGCTCCTTGAAGGAGAATCAGCGACTTCATCGCGGCATTTATAATAAGTGCTTGAGCAAATTCCTTTGAAAATAAGAATTCGGCGAGGAAGTCGTTTGACAGAAATATGTCTTTAGGTGTGCTCACAGGTCGCCCTGCGGAGGAAATGCCTGGGTCAACAGGTGACCAACTTCCCGAGCTGGTGCAATTGTTCGAATGTGTTCGGCAGACGATGAGTGGCGTCGTTCAGGTTTTATGGCCATCCGTCTCCCTACCCGAGGGCCTTGGTGAGCTTGCCGAGAAGCTCCAGGGAGCACGGCGACGCCTCCGTTTGTGGAAGATATCGGCCTGCCGTCAGGGCGCCAGGGAGGCCTGGGCCATGGTGAAGACGCGCTACCCGAAGGCTGACCCAAACCACATGGCCGAGGTCGGACCTACGGGGCCTGATGGGAAGGAGATCCCTGTGAGCTTGATGTATGGCCAAGTAGAACTGGCCGCGAAATATTCCCAACAGGACTGTAAATTAGACAACCTGTTAGATGGGATTGAGGAGGAGTACAATCAGTCGGTTTGACGATGTAATTTGAAATGACATGTAAGATGCCTTCTAGCCGGATTGTAGATCGTTTGTCTTTGCGGACCGTTTCGCTTCAACCTCGGGACCCAACAGTCCGGAGTGTGTCCAAATACCCCTACGGTTATAAAAGAACCGGGGCATGCATGGAGACAAGGCGTTGGGGTCATAATTGCTTTATCAGACAAGTGACCAACTAGTTATGTTATATTACATGGTTAGTAAGAAACATCTTCCAGGGAGAATAGTTCCGTTAAGGGTTCCTTTCCCTGGGAGGCATGCCCTAAGGTGCAATGCCGGACTGCGAAAATAGCAGAAAAAGCATCTGGGGGCTTATAAATAAGTAAGTAATAAATCATCTTTCAAGTCACCGACCGAATATTCTCTTAAGAATGCTAGCTTTCGGCTTCACCCAGTCTGAGGTACACATTCGGCTGACCCGGCAGTAACAATCGCAGAGGTGCTCCCTTTACCTCCTAGCCGAACAATCGAGAACGTAGGGGTAAGCACAGGAGCCAGGCAACCCAGCTTGGCCAAAACTTAAGTCATATCGATGCATATAATGGTGAATAAAAGGTACATGCGGAAGTATGACACATGTATTGGGCGTGAAGCCCATATTAATAAGCTTCTGGTAAAGAAGCCACCAGGTATAATGAGTTCTAGGAGCACATCAAGTGTGTGCGAACAAAGCGCAAATCAGCCTATAAAAGGTATTGAAAAAAAAGGTGGGAAGAAGGAGGGGGACAAGAGACAGTAAAAAATATAAAAAGGTGGACGGGGGAGTGAGACGAACTCTGAGTCCGGTGTTTAGGCGTAGAATCTTCGGTGACGGGCTGCGTTCCATGGGTTCGGCTCGAGTCGGTTGTCAGATGCTTTACGTAGACGGTATGCTCCGCCGGTCAGGACTTGGTCGATGATGAAGGGACCTTCCCACTTGGGCTTAAGTTTGTCCTTTTTCTTCTCCAGCAGGCGTAGAATGAGTTCGTCGACATTGTAAGTTTTGGCCCATACTTCTCTGCTTTGATATCTTCGAGCCTGCTGCTGATAGAATGCGGAACGAGCCTTTGCCACGTCCCGCTCCTCCTCTAAGGCGTCCAAACTGTCCCGCCGATCCAACTCGGCTTCTCTTTCTTCGTACATGCGCACACGAGGTGAGTCATGAATTATATCGCAAGGCAGAACTGCCTCTGCGCCATACACCATGAAAAATGGTGTGAATCCAGTAGTTCGGTTTGGCGTGGTCCGCAGCCCCCAGAGTACGGAGTCGAGCTCCTCTACCCAGTGCGTGTTAGATTCCTTGAGGGACAGCACTAGTCTGGGTTTGATGCCGCTCATGATTAGACCATTTGCTCGCTCGACTTGACCGTTAGTTTGGGGGTGATAGACTGAAGTGTAATCGAGCTTGATGCCCATGTTTTTGCACCAGAGTTTAACCTCGTCGGCAGTGAAGTTCGTGCCGTTATTAGTGATGATGCTGTGGGGGGCGCCAAAACGGTGTACTACCCCGGATAGGAAGTCTATCACCGGTCCGGATTCTGCCGTTTTAACCGGCTTGGCCTCAATCCATTTGGTGAATTTGTCCACCATGACCAATAAGTATTTGTGCTTGTGGGTTTCCCCTTTAAGGGGTCCAACCATGTCAAGCCCCCAGACCGCGAACGGCCAGATAATGGGTATAGTTTTGAGGACGGTGGGTGGCATGTGGCTCTGATTAGCAAAGAGCTGGCAACCGACGCATCGTTGGACTAAGTCCTGAGCATCTGCCCGGGCTGTCGGCCAATAAAATCCTGTACGGAAGGCCTTGCCTACGAGTGCCCGGGCTGCAGCGTGGTGCCCGCCGAGTCCGGCGTGAATTTCAGCCAGGAGATTCCGCCCCTCCTCTTCGGAGATACACCTTTGAAGGACTCCGGTTGTGCTTTTCTTATAAAGTTCTCCCTCATGGACCTTGTAGGCTTTAGATCGCCGAACTATGCAGCGGGCCTCATTTTGGTCTTCGGGAAGTTCCTGCCGAATTAAGTAGGCTAAGAATGGTTCTGTCCATGGGGCAATTACTGCCATTATTTCGTGAGTTGAAGGTGTTATTTCGTTGGCTGAGCCGCCGATTGTGTCAGAATGGTCTGAGTTCGGTGATGCAGCTGGCTCCGGATTGTTATTACCGGACTCCTCTTCCCATAACAGGGATGGCTTGAAGAGCCGTTCCAGGAAGATGTTTGGAGGGACGTCGTCTCGTTTCGCGCCGATGCGTGCTAACACGTCTGCTGCCTGGTTATTATCCCGGGCTACATGGTGGAATTCGAGTCCTTCGAACCGAGCTGACATTTTTAGGACGGCGTTGCGGTAAGCTGCCATTTTTGGACCTTTGGCATCAAAGTCTCCATTTACTTGGGATATTGCAAGGTTTGAATCCCCGCGCACCTCTAGGCGTTGAATGCCCATGGAGATTGCCATCCGGAGGCCATGTAGAAGGGCCTCGTATTCGGCTGCGTTATTGGAGTCCATGTACATTATTTGAAGTACGTATTGGATTGTGTCTCCAGTTGGGGACGTCAGGACGACGCCAGCCCCCAAGCCAGCCAACATTTTGGATCCGTCGAAATGCATGATCCAATTGGAGTATGCGCCGTACTCTTTAGGGAGTTCGGCTTCGGTCCATTCGGCGATGAAGTCGGCCAGAACCTGCGACTTTATAGCTCGCCGTGGTTTATAGGTTATGTCAAATGGTAAGAGCTCAATAGCCCATTTTGCAATCCTGCCCGTTGCGTCGCGATTATTTATAATATCGTTGAGAGGTACTTCGGAGGCCACCGTTATGGAACACTCTTGAAAGTAGTGTCGCAGCTTCCGGGATGCCATGAACACCGCATATGCTATCATTTGATAATGTGGGTACCGGGACTTGCATGGAGTTAGAACAGTGGATACGTAGTACACTGGTTTTCAAAGAGGGAATCTGTGCCCTTCTGTCTCTCGCTCGACGACGAGTACCGCACTGACAACTTGATGTGTTGCTGCGATATATAATAACATAGGTTCGCCCAGGTTGGGCGCGGCCAGGACCGGATTTGTTGCCAGTATGGCCTTTATTTCTTCGAGTCCGGCGTGGCAGCATCCGTCCATGCGAAATGTTTGGTGTGCCGGAGGAGGCGGTAGAGTCGGTTACTGAAGAACCAGCATCCGTCCATCCTCATTCTTGCTATGGCGGGATTTAGAGCGGCGCCGCTGACGCTGGTGCTTGGGCTGTTTCTTGGAGGGGTCATCCTCCGCTATTCCTTCGCCGTTCCCATCCTTTGGGATATCCACCATGTATATGTTGTATGAAGAGGTGGCTTTCCAGTGCCCGGTGGGCGCTGGTTCTTGGTCGTCTCCAGCATCGTCGTCCATACCGTCGATGTCCTCAGAGTCGTAATCTAGCATGTCGGTTAGATCATTGACAGTGGCTACCAAGTGGGTGGTGGGTGGGCTCTGAATTTCTTCGTCATCCACATCCCAACCGTCCTGGCCGCAGTCCGGCCAGGCCTCTCCTGATAACGAGAGGTACTTTAGCAAACTCAAGATGTCGCCAAAAGGTGAGCGTTGAAAGATGTCCGCTGCGGTGAACTCCATGATCGGCGCCCAATCGGATCCGACTGGAGGGGGCGCGGGAGGTCCGGAGTCCGGCACCTCGGAGTCACGAGCTTCATTGGGGACAAGATCGGTGTTCGGCTCTATCGCCGTAGAGGTTGCAGCCCCCGAGGCGGTGTCTAGGCATCCATCCTCGATCTACGGAGCTGGCTCCGAATTGAAGATCGGAGTGGTTTCGAGTGCGGCCTCCAGGGTAATGTCCGGTGGCAGAGCTAAATCATGCCCGACGTGACAGTGCGGCACGCTCGGCTGTGGCTTGAATCCGTCGAAGATCAAGTCCCCGCGGATGTCAGCCGTGAAGTCCAAACTTCCAAATCTGACATGACGCCCCGGGGCGTAACTTTCGATCTGCTCTAGATGGCCAAGCGAATTGGCCCGCAGTGCAAAGCCGCCGAATACGAAGATCTGTCCAGGGAGGAAGGTCTCACCCTGGACTACGTCATTGATGATGATCGAAGAAACCATCGAGCCTATCGGTGACGACACAGAGGAACTCTCAATGAAAGCACCAATGTCGGTGTCAAAACCGGCGGATCTCGGGTAGGGGTCCCGAACTGTGCGTCTAGGCGGATGGTAACATGAGACGAGGGACACGATGTTTTTACCCAGGTTCGGGCCCTCTTGATGGAGGTAAAACCCTACGTCCTGCTTGATTAATATTGATGATGTGGGTTACAAGAGTAGATCTACCACGAGATCAAGGTGGCTAAACCCTAGAAGCTAGCCTATGGTATGATTGTTGTTCGTCCTATGGACTAAAGCCATCCGGTTTATATAGACACCGGAGAGGGCTAGGGTTACACAGAGTCGGTTACAAAGGTAGGAGATCTACATATCCGTATCGCCAAGCTTGCCTTCCACGCCAAGGAAAGTCCCATCCGGACACGGGACGAAGTCTTCAATCTTGTATCTTCATAGTCTTGGAGTCCGGCTGATGATGATAGTTCGGCTATCCGGACACCCCCTAGTCCGGGACTCCCTCACCCGTACTTCACCTTAGAGTTCGAGCATGTGTGTTTCTCATTTTGGACTGCTTTCGAAAGTGCTTCTGTTTCTCATCGCGTGAACTTCTTGCGAGATGCTAAGTTGCTGCCGATGTTTCTCATATTGGATTGCATGTGTGTCTCTCATTTTGAGGTAGGCTCGCGGCTGATGTTTGACACCTGCTAACGGTAGAGTTCTTTTCTTTGGTTGGATCCATGGTGTTTCTGGCTGATACTCGAGATGGGGTAGTATCTAGATCTAGTTGAAGGGCCTTTTTTGCTAGTTCTATGTAATTGTGAGTGGGGGCCCCTTGAACTTATGTAATTGTTGAAAGCTATTGTTTGTTCAGAAGAAAATTACTTTGGTTCCCAGGTGCCTTTTGGAGTTGGGACCTGATCCAATCCTTGTGATTCTGGATTCTGCTGATAGATAGACCCGCGTTCGGTTTCTCTTTGTGGAGGAGACATGCGTTTCTTGCCCTACAAATGACTTTTCTTCAGTGAGGGTAATGTAAGTCAGTGCATCCTCCTTGGATTATCAAACACACTTGGAACTTCAAACTTACAACAATTGTGCATAAGTCCAGGGACCAACATTGAAGCACGGGATATTTATATCCAGAGTATTTTGAAGTAAACAACTATAACCCTATAAACGTGCCCATTTTTTCTTTTCAAAACAAGAAAACTAGCGTGTGCCACTCAATGAGCACCGTGGAGGCAACCAAATGTGTTCCAAGTTATTCAACGTGGATAATAAAGTTGCCGCAAATAAATGGGCCACCAACATAAACTTCATTTGTATGTAGATACATCTTTCACTTTCTATATAAAGAGACCATCTTCCTCAAAGCAAGCAACAAACTCCACCAATTCATTTTTCCATATTTTACACTTCGGTAGTAGAAACTCTTCGTTTTTCGTATTATCGTATAGCAAATGGTGATGTCAATCTACACAAGCATAAGAAAGAATAGACTGAAAACCGAAACGGTATATGCCGTTGACGATGTGCAGGAATAAGAGACATAGGGAAAGAACCAGGGACAAGACTAGCGTAGCCGATAGTATCGCTGTTCTGAAACCGGCCAGATACTTTCACGGTTCTGAAACCGGTCATTGTTGCATTGAAATGAGTGAACCAAAAATCTACTATTCAGGACAAGGATGCGGATCGAGCAGGTGTCGAGGGAGGCGCATGGTTCCGAAACAGGGCTGGCACCTGCTTCAGCGTACGGTTGCATATGTGTTTCTCATTTCGTACTGCTTCTGGACCTGATTTTGTTTCTCAGTCGTGAACTTCTGGCGAGATGTTAAGTTGCCAGTTGTAGACTTGCGTCTGATGTTCGATGATAGTTGACGGTGGAGTTCTCTTCTTGGGCTGGATCACTATTTCTAGCTGATAGTTGGGGTAGTGTCTAGGCCTAGTGAAGGGGCCTTTTTGTTCTCGATTTTGTTCAATTGGGAGACTTGATCAGGTCTTTGGTTTGAAAGATCAGGCTTGGAAACTTTGGCGACCTTCAAGGGAGAAAGCAAAGCATAGCTTTGGCTTAGGTCTTTGGTTTGATACTTTGGCGTGCAATCTTGTTCAGCAAAAAATATACTTTGGTTCCCAGGTGCCTATTAGAGTTGGGATCTGATCCAAACCTTGTGATTCTGGATTCTGCTGATAGATAGACATACCCACGTTCGGTTTCTCTTTGGGGAGGAGACATGCATTTCTTGCCCTACAAATGACTATTCGTCAGAGAGGATAATGTAGAGTTATTCACCCAAAACCACCACACTTGGGACTAGGGTAAGAACTTGGTAACACATTTGAACCAGGGCACAAAAAACCATCGGTTCTATGTCTAATGCGTAATATGGAGCACTGATTGTCTGATAAGCTCACAAAAATAGAGAAACTGACAAGTTGGCCCCACTGGTTGGGCCGACATGGCAACGACCAAAAACTTTGACCGACTGATGTGGAAAATGAGACATGGGCCCCACCTGTCAATGACTCGAGGGTCATCTTCTTCACAACATTCTGTCTATGGGGCATTCCGTCGAGCACCTTCCGTGCATTCATCCTGTGGTCATTGAACAAGGCACAACACATCGTGGCACAGGGAAGGGGCGAGGGGCTCATCTTGAGCAGGTATGCGTGCTCGGACGCGGCGAGATAGCACTGGAGCAACATCTCCGTCAACGGCAGTGGCCGACAGAGCAAGGTGAGGGGAGGAAGATGGCTTCGGCACCCGCAGCTTGTCGGCGTTGGTAGCAGAGGCATCAAGAGGACGTGTCAAAGCTCACGGACTAGATGCGAGGTGCAGAGATTCACCGGAGCGGGAGATCAAGGCGCAATGGCGTGTGGTTGAAGATGGAGAAGACGTCCGAAACGGCGCTGATTCTGGACGTACGGGTCCACGTACTCTGGTAGGGAGGTATTCTAGAGCTCCCAACAAGGTCGTGGTGCTTGGGGGTGGTCTCTAGCCACGAGAATGATGACTGACGGCGACCCCTGATCGGGGAGGAGTTGTCATGGGCGTCGTGTGGTGCAGACGCCGGCTGCCGGTACAGCCGACGGTGGGGTCTTGAGCGCCAGATCCAGGGCGGCGGGGTTGCAAGCGCCACACCCGGAGCGGGCGGCGGCCGGCAAGCAAGCGGCTCAAGTGGTGCTGCTCGTCGGAGCGTCCTGGACGAGAGGAGATTGATGCCGGGGAAGGGAAGCTCGTCAGGCGTCGGGCTGCCGACGGGGACGATCGTGGTGGCTGACCGTGGCGGCGGAGACATGGGGCCAGCCTGAGCATGGCCACTGGCAGCGTCCTCTGCGTGGCTATTTAGAGAGAGAGAGAGAGAGAGAGAGAGAGAGAGAGAGAGAGAGAGAGAGAGAGAAAGAGAGACAGAGATGAAGAAGAAGCTACATGAGGATGACAGATGGGACCTACGTCCACTTCGGCAAATTATCTAGAGAGGCATGCCAGGTCATCCTCACAGGCAGGCCCCACTTGTCAGTTTTGCTGTTTTCGCAACGAAATTCGAGCATCAGTGCTCGTTATTACACATTAGGCGCAGAACCGGTGGTTTTTTATGCCCTGGTTCAAATGTGGTACCAAGTTATTACTCTAGCCTCAAGTGTGATGGTTTTGGGTAAATAACTCGATAATGTAAGTCGGCGCATCCTCCTTGGATATCAAACACAATTGGAACTTCAAACCCATAAGAATTGTGCATAAGGCTACAAACCAACATTCACTCCAGTATTTAGGAAGCACTAGAGACATACTCCCTCCATCCCAAATTACTCGTATTAGATTTGAGGCGGAGGGAATATATTTTAGCAGTATTCGTGTGAGCCCGAGCTCACCATCAGGAAACCGAATGGTTAGCACTCCATCCTAGTGGGTCATATAAATTCACGCGCTCTCCTTGTGTATCCCCGTGTATTTATTATGTAAGCATCATCAATAGAATGAAATACATCTAAACTATTTTTGCAGTAAACAACTTCTAGAATCCTGTAAACATGCGAAAACTTCTTCACAGGATTCCGCCTCCCCTCCCGAGGCGCTCCCGTGGGCGTCCCCGGGAGGCAACCCTAGCGCTGCCGCCCCCGTCTCCTCGCCCCGTCCCCCATCCCTCGCTGCCGCCGGTGGCGTCGCCGGCCAAAGGCCGCGTGGCGCAGGCGGCGGCGGGGCATCTTCCTTCCACGCGCAGGTGACGGGCGGTGTGGGGCGTCCTCCCCTGCTCAGTGGCGCCAGGCGTCGGTCGACCGCTGCTCCGGCTTCCTCCATCCTCCTGGCGTCCTAGTGGACTACCGGCGCTTCCTCCTACCCTCCTCCTCCCTCCACCTCGGCTCGTGGGGGCTAGAGGCCCGGGGGCGCGCTGGCGGCGGATCTGGCAACCCCTGCACAGATCTGGCTGGTGGTGGCGGTTGGCAGCGGCAGGAGTGGCCGGTGGTCCTTGAGGGAGTCCTGGATTAGGGGGTATCCGGACAGCCGGACTATACACATCATCCGGACTATAGAAGCGTCAAGATATAAGACTCAAGACTTCGGCTCGTGTCCGGATGGGACTCTCCTTTGCGTGCAAGACAAGCTTGGCGATCCGGATATTATATTTCCTTCCTTGTAACCGACTCCATGTAAACCCTAGCCCTCTCCGGTGTCTATATAAACCGGAGAGGATGGTCCTTAGAAGGCCGATCACAATTACAATCATACCATCATAGGCTAGCTCTTAGGGTTTAGCCTCTATGATCTCGTGGTAGATCTACTCTTGTACTACTCATATCTTCAATATTAATCAAGCAGGAAGTAGGGTTTTACCTCCATCGAGAGGGCCCGAACCTGGTTAAATATTGTGTCCCTTGCTTCCTGTTACCATCAGCCCAAGACGCACAGATCGGGACCCCCTACCCGAGATCCGTCGGTTTTGACACTGACATTGGTGCTTTCATTGAGAGTTCCTCTGTGTCGTCGCTTCAAGGCTTGATGGTGTCTTCAATTGTCAACAACACAGTCTAGGGTGAGACTTTTCTCCCCGGACAGATCTTTGTGTTCGGCGGCTTCGCACTACGGGCCAATTTGCTTGGTCATCTGGAGCAGATCGACAGCTACGCCCCTGGCCACCAGATCAGGTTTGGAAAATTGAACTACACGACGGATATTCGCGGAGACTTGATTTTCGAAGGATTCGACCCTCTGCTAGGAGCGCCGGACAGTCACGACGAGCACGGCCTAGACCTGCTGTCGGACAATGCTCGGAACATCATTCTTGCAATAGCCCCGGATCTAAATCCGGAACAGGTTGCGTTGCCCGAGGACGGAGGGATGGACCCCGCCCCGCAGGCCGCACGCTCATCGGCGGTGGAGCCGAACACAGGTCACATCTTTGTGGAGGCCTATAACCCTGGGCCCCCGGACTCATATCCGGTTGTTGGCTCATGTCCGCACACTCTCGAGCCAGCTGAGCCAGGTTGGGCTCCGGTAATGGAGTTTACCGCTGCGGACATTTTTCAGCACTCGCCTTTTGGCGACATGCTGAACTCATTAAAGTCTCTCTCTTTATCAGGAGGCTCTGGGCCGAACTATGTCCGGCTTGAGTGGGAAGCAGGCGACAAAGGAATTCGTTGCCGACCCACCACCCACTTTGTCGCCACGATCGATGATTTAACCGACGTGCTCGACTTCGACTTCGAAGACATCGACGGTATGGACGACGATGTAGGAGACGTACAGGAGCCACCGCTCACAGGACGGTGGACAGCCACCTCTTCATACGATATATACATGGTGGACACTCCGAAAGAAACCAATGGCGATGAGGCAATGGAGGATAACCCCTCCAAGAAGAAAGCAAAGCATGGGCGTCGCCGCGCCGCTCCAAGCCCCACCAAGGCAATACCGACACCGGAGAAGAAGACAATCCGGACGGTGCCAACGATGAATACAACCCCGAACAGCCCGCCTTCGAGCATACTGAACAGGAAGATGGGCATGACAGCCCAGATGAACATGCGACGGATGGGTATCTGGAGGAGGACAACTACATGCCCCTCTCCGAAAACGAGATTAGCCTCGGCGACGACGAGTTCGGCATACCCGAAGACCCCGCAGAGCAGGAGCGCTTCAAGCACCGGCTTATTGCCACTGCGAGAAGCCTGAAGAAGAAGCAGCAGCAGCTTCAAGCTGATCAAGATCTGCTCATAGATAGATGGACAGAAGTCCTAGCAGCTGAGGAATATGGACTCGAGCGCCACACGGCTGACCGGCCGCCTCGAGGTCAGGATAAATTGGCATATCAGCCCAAATACCAGCCCCCACCCCGGCGCCGGTTTACTACGGCCCGGGGCAATACTCAGGACCTGCGCGATAAACTGGATAACGCTGCAGGACAACCAAGATCGATCTACGGATCACTGGGGCGCACCGCAGCACATGACAATGACCGTCATACCGGATACACTACCAGCAAATCCGGCCGGGCCGAATATAACCAGTGAGACGCAGCCGGACTGCGTCGCGACATAGCCCGGCACAGAGGCGCCGCACACCCCCTCTGCTTCACCGATGAAGTGATGGATCATGAATTCCCAGAAGGGTTCAAACCCGTAAACATCGAATCATACGATGGCACAACAGACCCGCAGTATGGATCGAAGATTTCCTCCTCCACATTCACATGGCCCGCGGAGACGATCTACATGCCATCAAGCTCAAAGGACACGCCCGACACTAGCTCAACAGCCTTCCCGCAAATTCCATTGGCAGTTGGGAAAACCTGGAAGACGCATTTCTTGACAACTTCCAAGGCACATATGTGCGACCTCCGGATGCCGATGACTTGAGTCATATTACTCAACAGCCCGGAGAATCAGCCAGGAAATTCTAGACTCGGTTCCTAACTAAAAAGAACCAAATAGTCGACTGTCCGGACGCCGAAGCCCTGGCGGCCTTCAAGCATAATATCCGTGACGAGTGGCTTGCCCGACACCTCGGCCAGGAGAAACCCAAGTCTATGGCAGCTCTCACGACACTAATGGCCCGCTTTTGCACGGGCGAGGACAGTTGGTTGGCTCGCAGCAGCACTACGCCACATTCTGGCACGTCAGACGTCCATGACAACAATGGCAAGCTATGGAGCAACAGACATAAGCGACGGAACAACGGCGACAACACCGTGCCGGATTCAGCGGATCCAAATCCGGTCAGCGGAAGAAGCCATTCAAATGCAACAATCAGGGACCGTCCAGTCTAGACCGTATACTGGAGCGCTCGTGCCAAATTCATGGCACCCCGGACAAGCTAGCCAACCACACCAATAGAGACTGCTGGGTATTTAAACAGGCCGGCAAAATAAAAGCCAAAAACAAGGACAAGGGGCTGCACAGCGACGATGACGAGGAGCCCCGGCGTCCGAACATGGGGGGACAGAAGAAATTTCCCCCCCAGGTGAAAACGGTCAACATGATCTACGCCACCCACATCCCAAAGCGGGAACGGAAGCGAGCACGGGACGTCTACGCGATGGAGCCAGTCATCCCCAAATTCAACCCATGGTCAGCTGGTCCGATCACCTTTGATCGTAGGATCATCCTACTAGCATCCGTCACGGCGGCTCAGCTGCATTGGTTCTAGACCCAATCATAGACGGATTTCACCTCACAAGAGTCCTTATGGATGGAGGCAGCAGCCTGAACCTGCTTTATCAGGACACAGTGCACAAAATGGGCGTCGATCCTTCAAGGATTAAGCCCACCAAAACCACCTTTAAAGGTGTCATTCCTGGAGTAGAGGCCCGCTGTACGGGCTCTATAACATTGGAAGTGATCTTCGGATCTCCGGATAACTTCCGAAGCAAAGAGCTAATCTTCGATATCGTCCCTTTCCGCAGTGGCTACCACGCACTGCTCGGACAAACCGCATTCGCTAGATTCAATGCGGTACCACACTATGCATACCTCAAGATCAAGATGCCAGGCCCAGGCGGGGTCATAACAGTCAACGGAAATATGGACCGCTCTCTCCGTACAGAAGAGCACACTGCAGCCCTTGCGGCAGAAGTACAATGCGGCCTCCTCCGACAAACCATCAATCCGGCGACGACAACCTCAAGCTCCGTCAAGCGAGGACGGAACACCCCGCAACAGGATCAGCAGGCACGCCAAGAGCATGACTAGCAGTCCGGCCTCCGCTCAAATCCCATCAAAGCTGCATCCGTGCCACGCGTACACAATTACGCACTCAAAATACCATGGGCACAGGCAGAGGCGTAGTAGTGGCTCAGTCAACAGTACGGTATCGCTTCGTAACCTTTCCATTTACCCTTAAGGACATTGCTTTAGTGCAGATTCTCCAGAAGAGCCGGATTGTCGGACTTACATAGGAGAGGAAACCCGGGAGGCAACAGGCTTTGGGCACAGTAGGAAACACCCAGGTGGAATCTATTTACGATCATTGTTTCTGCTTTATCTATCTGTACGTAGCCTGCCCCTGGATATGATATGTCAAATAATCCTATTTATCTCCATTTGCATTCATTGTAAACATACGCTTAAACGTATTATTCCTCAATGGGAGACCATATATAGCGTCAGCTTATTATTCTTATTTGAGCATTTTTTACAAATGTCTATTTGATTTTGCATCCGTACACTTTGGTACGCTTAGTTTGCCAGGGGCTTCTTATGACGCCCCATAATACGGCAATACAAGTCCGAACACTTTCATTAGTGCGACACCCCGAACTTATAGCATTATATGCATCAGCTCCGAATCATGTCTTGGGTCTACAGTTGGGATAGCCCGGCTCCCTTGTTTTGGTGCCTTACGTTCCATTAATTCGGCTAAGGTAGCGCAGGGAGAACTACTGCGATTGTGCCCTGGTTCTTTCAGACGAGCACCTCAGTAGAGAAAGCACAAAACTGACCGACATGATGTGGTGAGAGCTGGTCGCTGTTCGAGAGGTCTTAAAATCCTTAAAGATTTTTCCACTTTAGGTGATAATTCGGCTTTGTCCGATATAGGCATGTATAGCGCTCCAATTCGGCCTTCCAGATTCTAGGGGCTTCGCCGAAATTTAAAATCTTAGACTTCTATGGCCAAGTGAAGGTTATAAAGCCATATAGTCCGATTGCCTTGTTCGCTGCGCTGGACACCTCCTTAAGGGATCAAACATTTGGATAAGGAGTGTCCGGGTTTTCCACGAACACCCCGGTACTAGTTATACGGGGGCGGAAGCCGACGACTGGCCTACTTTCAGAATTTGATAAACAGCCGCACATAAGGTACTATTTTAAATAACAAAAGCGTTGTATAGCGCAAGTAACTTCGTCTTTAATTTACAAACATGACAGAGGTGAATTCATTAAAAAATTATGTCTTTGGTACATTCATCGGCCACGAGGCAAGCACCCTTCATAACGCCATCATAATACTTCTCGGGGACGCGATGCGGCTTGCCCTCCGATGGCCCGTCCTTCACCAGCTTCTCCGCATCCAGCTTGCCCCAATGCACCTTTGCACAGGCAAGGGCCCGGCGGGCACCCTCAATGCAAACGGATCGCTTGATGACTTCAAGTCGCGGACATGCATCCACCATCCGCTTGATCAGGCCGAAGTAGCTGGTGGGCAGAAGCTCACCAGGCCATATCCATACTATGAGATCCTTCATAGCCACTTCGGCCGCCTTGTGGAGTTCGACCAACTGCTTCAGTTGGTCACTCAGAGGTGTTGAATGTTCGGCCCCAGCATACTGGGACCAGAACAACTTCTCCGTTGAGCTCCCCTCCTGGGCACGGTAGAACTCCGCGGCATCTGATACGCTGCGTGGCAGATCTGCGAATGCCCCTGGAGAGCTCCGGACCCGGGTAAGTAAAAGAAACGCCTCCTCCACATGTTTGCTTTGCATAAAGAATTTCTTACCTGCCGTTATCTTTTTGGCCTCCTGGATCTCCTGCTCTGCCCTATCGGCTTCGGCCTTGGCATCTTTTATATTTGTAAGGGCCTTCACAAGCTCGGCCTCTTTTGCTTTAAGCTCATGCCCCACGGACTCGAACCTTTTGCCGAGCTCCTGGAGCTCTTCTTGTACTTCGCCCACTCAGGCTTCTTGCTTTTCGCGCTCCTTCCGCTCCAAGGCCGCCTTGTGTTCGGCCTCAGACAACGCTTTCTTCAGAGACGCCACTTCGGTGGTGGCCTCTGTTACCAAATCACGACGCCTCGTCGTTAGAATAACCAATTTTATTTATACTTTACTATATGAGAGAGGGGAATCATTAACCTTTGCTCTCCTCGAGCTGCCTCCTCGTGAGGCCGAGCTCTCCCTGTGCCCGCTCCAAGTCTTGCTTCCGGCCGGCGATTTCGGCCGTACGGACAACAACGGTCAGCAGCACAGCCTGTTTATTTATATTCAAACTTATTGTTAGACTCCTGTGGATTATAATTGACCCTCCGTTTGGTTTTTCCTTCCGAACACCAAACAGAGTATCAGGGGCTACTACCTATCGGGTGGTAATTTCACACATTTTTTACTTACCTCAAAGCCTGTCAGGAGGCTGGTGCAGGCTTCGGTTAGTCCGCTCTTGGTAGAGGAAACCTTCTGAATCACCGCACTCATAAGACTACAGTGCTCTTCATCGAGGCAAGCGCCGTGAAGCGCTTTCAGCAGACAATCCGGCGCCTCGGGCGCAACGGAAGTCCTTGATATAGACGGCCCTCCCTCCCTAACGAGGGGCTGCCCGCCTGAGTCCGGAACCACTGAAGGCTCCGGAACAGTGTTCGGCTGAGAGCCCGGCTTACCGTGGCTCTCATCGACACGCCGCGGGGATCTTGAACCCCGCGAGTCCGACGGATGGGACGCCGCCTTGAGGCACCTCCAGGATTACCTCCCCCATCTCTGGGAGCCTTTGGGACAACACCTCCGTGTTGTCTGCAGGCCGAGGAGAAGTGGCCGTCGGGAGTGAGTTCATTGCTGACTCACTCAAGGACCCGTCCGAAGACGACGCTTCGGGATGGGCCCTGGCCGGACTGCATACAATTTCGGCATTACAACAAAACTATGAAGCGAAATTATGATGGAGTGCGGGGACTTACGATCGCACTAGGGGCTTCTTCCTGGGCAGCCACCCTTCCGCGCTGTCGGCGGCGGTGGCAGAGTAGTCCGGAAGGGACACCTTTCCCTTCTTGGACGTCCCAGCCTCCCCCACCGGGGCGGCCTTCCTCTTTTTCTCCCCCCCCAGTACGGGGAGGTGGAGTTTCTTTTTGTTTCCCCCTGCTTCCGTGAGAGGAATCTGCCTCGTCATCATCAGACAACAAGGGTATGACGGCCTTGCGCCAGGGGCCTCTCCTGGTCCCCTGGTCCGCCGTCTCTGGCCCCCATCCTTTCCAGATAGGGCGGCCTCCTCCTCTTCTTCTTCTTTCCCTTCGGGGGAGGAGTGCGCCTCGTCGTCTTCGGACGAGGCTTGTGCAACCTTATGTCGGAGACCCTTTCGAGTCCCCGGGGCCTTCTTATCGGCCTTCTTCTCCGGCCCCTTATAGGGCAGGGGACCAGCATCTTCGTCAGAAGATTATTGGCTGGGCTTTTTGGCAGCGGAGCCGGACAGTCAATCCGCTCCGCTGTCTCCACATAATCCTGCACAAATATACACAATTACTTAAGCCTCCCCCCATGAGTGTGTTGGGAAAAACTGAATCCGGTGGCGTCCTGAGAACTTACCTAAATAGGACGTCGTGTGGCGTGGAGCCCACGGTCCTCGGATATGGGAGGAGGTACTGCGGAGGCCTTGAACAACGCCTTCCACACGTTTTTGTGCTTCATGCCGTAGAGCCTCTGAAGCGTCTGGTGTTCGGCCGGGATGAACTCCCACAGATTGAATGCCCGCCTTTGGCACGGCAGGATCCAGCGAACGAGCATGACCTGGATCACATTGACGAGGTTGATGTTCTTGTCCTTCATGCCCTTGATGCAGTTTATGAGTCCGGTCAGCTCTGTAGATTCGCCCCATAACATGCCCTTCTGTTCTCAGGAGGTGAGCCGCATAGGGGTTCCAGATCGGAACTCGGGGGCCGCAACCTAGTTGGCGTCGCGCGACTCGGTGATGTAGAACCACCCCGATTGCCACCCCTTCACGGTTTCCGCAAAGGAGCCGTCAAGCCAGGTGACGTTAGGCATTTTTCCCACCATGGCTTCTCCGCACTCCGCTTGCTGTCCGCTCACGATCTTTGGCTTCACGCAGAAGGTTTGCAGCCACAAGCCGAAATGAGGCTTGATGCGGAGGAAAGCCTCGCATACGACGATGAACGCTGAGATGTTGAGGACGAAGTTCGGGGCTAGATCATGGAAATCTAGCCCGTAGTAGAACATGAACCCGCGGATGAAGGGGTGGAGTGGAAACCCCAGTCCACGGACGAAGTGGGCAAGGAACACGACCCTCTTGTGGGGTCCTGGAGTTGGTATGACCTGCCCGCCGTCTGGTAGCCGGTATCCGGTCCTCTCGTGGGGTCGCCAAGTATCCGGCCGCCCGAAGACTTGCGATGTTCTTCTCCTTCACGGTGGAAGCAACCCAGTTGCCTCCTACTCCGGACATGTTTAGCTGTGCGGAGAAAACTTGGACTAGCGCGTTGGAGCTCGAGGAGGCAAGAGTGGGCAGAAGAGGAAGAAGAGGTGGGTAAGAATGGGGAACTCTTATCCCTTTATAGAGGCGACGAAAGCGGTGCGCCTCCCCACTAGCCTGTTGAGAATCGCTTACTTCCCAAGCGCCACGATTGATGGCACGGGGGGATTACCCATACCCGTATTGATGAGAATCCCGTGATAAGGGGACATGATCTCTGCTTTGACAAGATGTGTCAAGGAAACCGCCTCGCAATGCACGCTGTGGCTGGTTGTGGAAAAAGGTTCGAATAATGACCTGGCTGTAATGGCATGTCACGTCGTCTAAAAGTTGTCAGCTGAAGTATCATTCTCTCTACGGTGGTATGTGAAGATCATTTTGCAGATCCGGGCACGGCCTACGTGTTCGATAATAACCTTGGAGTATTCGGAAGGAGGAACCCGCCTTGCAATGCTGAAGACAAGACTGCGCGCCGGACTCATCGTCATTGAAGCCTGGTTCAGGGGCTACTGAGGGAGTCCTGGATTAGGGGGTATCCGGACAGCCGGACTATACACATCGTCCGGACTACAGAAGCGTCAAGATATAAGACTCAAGACTTCGGCTCGTGTCCGGATGGGACTCTCCTTTGCGTGGAAGACAAGCTTGGCAATCCGGATATTATATTTCCTTCCTTGTAACTGACTCCATCTAAGCCCTAGCTCTCTCCGGTGTCTATATAAACCAGAGAGGATGGTCCTTAGAAGGACGATCACAATTACAATCATACCATCATAGGCTAGCTCTTAGGGTTTAGCCTCTATGATCTCGTGGTAGATCTACTCGTGTACTACTTATATCTTCAATATTAATCAAGCAGGAAGTAGGGTTTTACCTCCATCGAGAGGGCCCGGACCTGGGTAAACATTGTGTCACTTGCTTCCTGTTACCATCAGCCCAAGACGCACAGATCGGGACCCCCTACCCGAGATCTGCCGGTTTTGACACCGACAGTCCTTCCAAGGTGGTGGCGTTCCAGTTGGTGCTCGTTCTGCTCTGGTGGGGTGGCGGAGTATTGGCTGGTCTTGGCGAGGGCGTGGAGACGCGGGTGGTGTGGTGGTGGTTGACGCTCCTGGCGGCCTTCTTCAGCAGCTGGGTGTGGTCGATCCGGCGGCCCTCGCTGGGGGACGGGTGGCTGCCTATTCCTCGCGAGGTTCTGGCCGGAGGCCGTGGTAGGGTGTCAGGGGTGACGCAAGGAAGGATGCTGGAGGGACGAGTAGACGGACTACCTGTCACCGGCGCAGGGGTGCGTCGGTCCGGACGAGCTTCGCTCCCCCTGCCCTTTTCCTGGCCTTGTGCCTCCTTGCCGCTGATCATTGTTCGGGCGGGTCGGTCACCGGCAGTTCCAATGGTGCTAGGGGCATGCCAGTCGGCTCAAAGCTCGTGCCTTTGATGGTCTCCGGAGTGTCTGGACGCAAGGGGGCAGCCTTGGTGGCGGGAGCTGCTGGCTCGTGGGCGGAGCTCGTGGCTCGGGCACTGACGGGCTTGCTGTCATGGCCGCGTGGGTGGCATGGGGTGGGCCTTCGACAATCTCAGTGGTGGTGTGGCCGACACTCTCATGTAGGGCCGTACATTGGACGGGGGTAGAGGGTGGTGGCCGAGGTGAAAACCTCGTCTGGCTCGGAGCCAGACCGATGGCGATGGCGTCCATGCGCTGTTCCCTTCTTAAAGGCTCCATCGTGGTGACCCTGCGTCCTTCGTGTTACTCCGGGTGAAAACCTAGATTCCCTGGATCGGGCGGTGGCGGCTCTTCGGTGTCGTTTCTTTCTTGGAAGCACCGCTTTGGAGTCCCTGGTTCGTCGAGTTGCGCCTTCGTCTCCTCGAGGTGACTCGGTCACGATGGAGAGCTCTTTAGACCCTTAGCTATGCTCTTCTGCCTACTTGTTATTTGCTTTGGGGTGTTTGGAGTAGGGTTGCTGTTCGTCAGCTCCCTTGTATCTGCCTTGGGTGTGTGTGGTGTCGGGTGGTTGCATCATGTATGTCGATCGTTGCTTTATATATAAAGCGGGCGAAAGCCTTTTTAGTAAACGTGCCAATAATTTTCCTAATCAAAATAGGCAAACTAGCGTGTGCCGCTCGATGAGTCCCTTGCAACCAAATGTGTTGGAAGTCATTAATCATGGACAATAAAGTTGTCGCAAGTTAAATGGCCCACCAACCTTCATTTGTAAGTAGTAGTTAGATAGTGCTTTCCCTCTCTATATAGACAGCCCATCTTCCTCAAAGCAAACAACAAAATCCACCATCTCATTTATCCATATTTGACACTCCGACAGTACAAACTCCTCATTTTCAGTATTTTGGTATAGTGATTGGTGATGAAAACCCACACAAGCATAGGAAAGAATTGTCTGAAGAACAAAACGGTGTATGCTGTAGACAATGCGCAGGAATAAGAGACATGGGGAAGTATATACTCTTTCTTCTAAAACCAGTCAGATACTTTCGTGGTTCTCAAACATGTTGTTGCATAGAAACTAGTGACAGAAAAATCTATTGCCCTGGGGAACACAGCCATTCGAGCATCTGCTATTAAGGGGAGTGTATGGTTCCGCACAGGGATGGCACTTACTTCAGCGTATGATTGCATTTGTGTTTCTCATTTTGGACTGCTTTCTTATGTTTCTCGTCGCGTGAACCTCTTGGGAGATGCTTAGTTGCGGCTGATGTTTCTTATTTTGGATTGCATGTGTGTTTCTCATTTTGAAGTAGGCTTGCGGCTGATGTTTGACCACTGCTAACAGTAGAGTTCCCTTCTTTGGTTGGATCCATGGTGTTTCTAGCTGATACTCTAGTTGGGGTAGTATCTAGATCTAGTTGAAGGGCCCTTTTCTGCTAGTTCTATGTAATTGTGAGTGGGGACCCCTTGTACTTCTGTAATTGTTGAAAGGCATTTTTTGATCAGGAGAAAAATTATTTGGCCCCAGGTGCCTTTTGGAGTTTTGATCCGATCCAAACCTTGTGATTCTGGATTCTCTAGATAGACCCGCGTTCGGTTTCTCTTTGCTGAGGAAACATGCGTTTCTTGCGCTACAAATGACTTTTCTTCACTGAGGGTAATGTAAGTCAGTGCATCCTCCTTGGATTATCAAACACACTTGGAACTTCAAACTTACAACAATTGTGCATAAGGCCACAAACCAACATTGAAGCACAGGGTATTTTAGCAGTATTCATGTCAGCCCGAGCTCACAATTACCACATTGAATGGTTAGCACACTCTCCTAGTCAGTAATAATAAATTCACATGATCTTCTTGTGTATCCTGTGTGTATGTAAGTGTTACCAACAGAACTAAACATATCCAGAGTATTTACCCTGCAAAAAAAACATATCCAGAGTATTTTAAAGTAAACAGCTGAAGTACAATCCTATAAACATGCCCCTTTCTTACTTTTCAAAACAAGCAAACTAGCGTGTGCCACTCAATGAGCACCGTGGAGGCAACCAAATGTGTTCCAAGTTATTCAACGTGGATAATAAAGTTGCCGCAAATAAATGGGCCACCAACGTAAACTCCACTTGTAGCGTAGATACATCTTTCACTTTCTATATCCATCTTCCTCAAAGCAACCAACAAACTCCGCCATTTCATTTTTCCACAGTTTACACTTCGGTAGTAGAAACTCTTCGTTTTTAGTATTATCGTATAGTGAATGGTGATGGCAATCTACACAAGCATAAGAAAGAATAGACTGAAAACCCAAACGGTATATGCCATTGACGATGTGCAGGAATAAGAGACATAGGGAAAGAACCAGCCACAAGATCAGCGTAGCTGACAATATCGTTTTTCTGAAACCGGCCAGATACTTTCACGGTTCTGAAACCTATCGTTGTTGCATTGAATTGAGTGAAACAAAAAACTACAGGTGTCGAGAGAAAAGCGGTTCGAGAAGGTCTCGAGGGAGGCGCATGGTTCCGAACAGGGCTGGCACCTGCTTCAGCGTACGATTGCATATGTGTTTCTCGTTTTGTACTGCTTCTGAACCTGATTTTGTTTCTCAGTCGTGAACTTCTGCCGAGATGTTAAGTTGCCAACTGTAGACTTACGACTGATGTTCGATGACAGTTGACGGTGGAGTTCTCTTCTTGGGTTGGATCACTATTTCTAGTTGATAGTTTGGGTAGTGTCTAGGTCTAGTGAAGGGGGCCTTTTTGTTCTCAATTTTGTTCAATTGTGAGTGAGGACTTTTGTAATTTTCTACTTGCTTGATTTTGTGGTACAACCAAAGCCAATGGTACGAACA
>NC_057801.1:41142923-41143469 GCF_018294505.1 Triticum aestivum | reverse complement strand
CAATTTACCTGTCTGTACTTGTATGGTCCATCGAGTGTGTAACCGTGTATAAACCCCATCTAGTTGTGGAGAATGAACTATTTGCATGCACGTGAGCATTTCCATTGGTATTGTGTTTAAAAAATTATATTATTTTTTCACGGGGAATTATATAACTTTAATATGTGTTTTTCTGTACAATATTTAAAAGTATATCGAATATAAATGCTAAAAGACTATACATTTATTTTGAAAAGCAGCTATCTTGAATATCTTGCTTATAGCACAATGGTAGCTCCCTTCGGCTGAAGCTTCCCCACAACGCACACGCCGACCCAATAGAGTGTTACTTGGTTGTTCATTTGTCTTCTGTCCGCTGATGAGCTTTTTTCGTTTTCAATGCTTTCTTTTGTTTTTTTTGTTTGGTTCTTTTTTTTCTTCATCAATTTTCTATGGTTTTCCCTTGTTCTCGTCGTTATACTTATTTTTTATATTTTTCTTTGGTTTCTTTCTTGGCTTTCATCAGTGTTTCTTTTCTTTCTCAATTTTATTTGTTTTTCTTATTTC
>NC_057801.1:41133503-41142663 GCF_018294505.1 Triticum aestivum | reverse complement strand
TTCATCGGTTTTCTTCTTTTTTTCTTTGTTTCCATTTTCGGTTTCCATTATATATTTTCATATACGGTAAAAACATTTTTAATACACATTTAACATTTTTCAACTACATGATAAACTTTTTTAATACCAATTTTATGATGTCTATTGTTTTCATGCAAATTATACTTTTCTGGTATACATCTAAACATTGCTTAATGGTCGTTGAACATTTTTTCATATATATGAATAACATTTTTTGAAATACATGCTTGGCTGTCTTTTTTTAGTACACACCTTACATTTTTATATATCTGATACATTTTTTTATACATGTTTTCCATTTTATATATGCATAATTTTTTTTAAATACATGAGTCAATATACGGGAGCTACTATATGACGCTAGGTGCGCCAAATAGTGAGTGGAACACACAACAGTTCACGTCTGGGCCAGCCGACCGCATGTCACACCAAAATGACATGTGTTTATAAGCAGCGAGTTAAAAAACGAGTTGAACAATCAAACTCATGACCCCAATGACCCAACCACGTGCGGCCAGCCACTCGAACAAACACATCCTGCTAACCCATGGCCAGCACGAATATTTAAGAATATACTGCAGCTATGATTAAAAACATTTCTTGATTTTCTTATTCTTTTTTAACTTTAAAAAATGAATTACTGAATATTCTGGAAACATAAACAATTCTTGAAATCCAAAATAGTTTTCTTGAAATTCCGTACAATTTTGGTAAAACGGGAACAAAATTTGAAATGAGAACATTTCTTGAAAGTAACAAACATTTATGAAAAAACGAACACTTTTTGAATTTTTAAACAATTACTGAAAACGGGAACATGTATTGAAAATTTAGTACAATTTCAAAGAATATGATTTTCTAAACACGAATTTATTTTAGTTTTTTTGAAAAATTCGCTATAAAAGAATATTCGCAAATTTGAAAAAAAACATTTTTTGAAAATCTGGAACTATTGTGGAAAACATAAACATTCTTTCAAAAAAAGGGAAGAAATTTTGAATTTTTGAAAAAAATTCAAAATGAGAATTTGTTTTTCAAAAAGGCGAATGGATTTTTAAAATTCTGAATATTTTTGGAAAATGGAATAAAACTTGAAATTTTGAACATATTTTTAAAATATTGAGTTAACAGTAAAAGGAAAAAAAGGAAAATAAACTTAAATGGGAAAAAGAAAAAAGAATATACGGAAGAGAAAAAGAGAAAGGAAGAGAAAGGGAAAAATAAAATACAAATAGTACACAACAAAGGGCCGGCCCAGTCTTGAGCGCTCCGTGCGAAGTTGCGACTGCTTGCCGCGTTGTGCGGCAAATAGGGTTTCCCTAACTGCATGGACAGGAAACAAGTGCGCTGGCTTAGCTGGGCCACAACGCGCGTGGCCCATATACAGAATTCTGGACGTTTTTCGTTTTCTAGCAACCAGACGCAAAAAAAACTAGCACCACCTCGGATGAAAATAATTCTTTTCTATGGTGAATGGATCAAAAAAAATCAAAGAAGCGCACCTCCCTTCACAGATTAAATAAGGTAAAGATATACCCCCTTCATCCTAAAATAAGTTAGTACAAAGTTGAGTCATTTATTTTGGGACAGAGGGAGTAGATGACATGGGTGGTGAAGGGACTGGTGCTGCGCTTGATCTCACCCATGCATAATGCTCCTGAAGCTTGATGTTCTGATGCTTGATGTTCTATCTCAGTTTTGTGCTCTGGCTTGCGTTGGTAGGGGCGGATGTTAACTGGCTAAGCTCCTGGGACTAGAGGGATGTAATGATCACAAGTGGGGCGAGGAGGAAGCCCCTATGGTTCACCAAACGGTGAGTGGAACTCGCTGTGTAATTGCTGAATGCATTGGGGAGTCACTTCTATCGCTGTTGTCTGAACCTCCACCTGAAATAGGTATACCATATGTGGCACCGCACCGCGGCAGCACACAGACAGTGCAACTGCATGCCGTTGGTTATTGTGCAAGTGATTGTTGTTGGGTGGCCACTGAGAGAAATCCTACTATCAGTTGTGTCAACTGAAGTCTTCTTGCCTCTCCAATATACGCATTCGACTGTGTTCCTCAAGCCAGTCCATTGTGCGTATCACGTCATAGGTGCCCAATGGTATGATCTTCATGTCAGAGACGAACTCGTGCCCCTGTGAATGCCATGAACGCCGAGGAATTTTGGGAATAGCAATACAATTCGCCTCTGCCCGCAACTTTAACTCGCCCTGGCTGTTTGAGTGGGTTGGTACCGATCAATCTAACCTGCTAACTGCTTATCCAGGAGCGATCTTGAGCTTTCTGAGTCCACCAACATGAGCACTTCATGGCCCTGGATCCACGCATATGGCGTTGGAATGTGCGAGGAGAAGTGTTGCCGGTGAGTCCATGGCGAGACATGGCCATTGCAGTTCCTCGACGACGTGAAGTTGAACTATGGTAGGGGCCTAGGGCACATGTGGTTATGCACCCACCACTCGCCGCACTTGAAGCATAAGCCGCACGTGCGTCTGTAGACTCCGAGTGCCTTGACCTTGGATGAGTTCGTGTGGGCGCCCTCGACACTACATTGGTCCACTGCAGGAGTTGGAATCTATGCAGCTACCAGACGTAGTGGCGTTGGAAATGGGAGCGGTGCGCCGGGCTGAAGAGTTGCGTCCGCTCCTCGTTGTGTGGAACGCGGCGTGTGACGATGGTGCCTCGAGTCCACTACTTCGTCTTCCCACAACACCAACAAGCAAGCAGTGTCCAGGTCCAGTGGCCGCGGTATCAAAACCAATGAAAAAATAGCGTGCTATAAGCTTTAGCATCGCCCTTCTCGAAATACTATGTAAGTTATAGCGTGCTAATAGCGTGCAATATTTAAAAATAGCGTTCTGCATAAAAATATAAAATATATCGCAAAATTTAAGGCTTCCATAGTTTACAAGGAAATGGAACACCACAAATTAAACAAAGAAGCATATGAGAGATAGGCTCAGAGCATGTATACTCCTAATTTGTAAGGAGAGGGTACCCTCCTATTTAATAAAAAAACATCAGTGGCTGACTTGCCGGCGCTGGCGGCATGGTTGACATCAGCGTTGTCATGTTGAAGTTGGAGGCATGGCTGATGCTGCTACTTGGAGAGGGGATGGAGAGAAGCTGCTACCGCTCACGAAATGCCACCGACACCTTCGCTCATGAATCACGAATGATGTCGTCGATGCCGCCCCCAGTCAGAAACTGGTGGGAAATTGGTGACGAGGTGACTAGGTTAGGTTCTATGTGTTGCGTTTGCATTTAAAAGAGAGTAAGAGTGACTTTGCCAATGCAATGCGGCGATGCTTGAGGGGCTTCTGTGTGGTACACGCTAAGACGCTACAACATTATCTCGTTTAGCGTCAAAATAGCGCGCTATAGCATGAATAGCGTCAGAGCGAGCAAATTAGCTAAAACGTAATGTGTCCCTTCCAGATATGCTATAGCGATGCTAAAATGTCAAAATCTCGCGCTATTTTTTTTGTTGACCATCATATGAATAATATCCGCCTTGAGTCCCTCGACAAAATGAGTCAGGTAAAATTAAGGGTGAAATGCATGAGAATAAGGAGCTAAGTGATTAACAATAAGCTCAAAATGCTCTATGTAATCTGCTACTAAGAAAGTTTGACGAACATTGTAGAATTTTCTAGTCAACAGCTGGTGCCTGTCTCAGCCAAAACGGGTGCATAGCAAAACGGTGAACGATTCCAATAAAACTCAGATAGTTTGTTTTGGAAAGATTGCAATCAAATAGACGTGGCACTGGAGAAATTGTGCGCAACCATTGGTATCCAGAAAGAGGTATCTATATTGTTCACAAAGTGTTTTCCACAATTTGAGGTTCTCACCTATGAACTGTGAAAAAGATGATGCCCTACGTCGAGTGCCATAAATACTCGGTAAAGGGCCAAATAAACTCGGCAAAGAGCACCTGGCTTACACCTCTCAGGAAAACAAAACTTTGCCGAGAAACAACTGTCAGGCACTCGGCAAACTGTTTGCCGAGAACCAAACAACGCCTCTTGGCAAAATAAAATGACTCCACGGCTGCTGGTTTCATCACTGAGCCATTAATCACTACCGGACATGCCACATGGCACCATTTTGCTGTGTGTTCACTGTTTGGTTCTCGGCAAAAAGTGTGTTTGCTGAGTTTTGGCATTTTGACAAGTGTGTTTTGCACATGGTGTCCACAAATGCCTGTGTTTGCTGAGTAGCATCTATTGCTGAGTTCCCCTCTCGGCTTACCTCGCTTTGCCTAGTGCCCGTGGTTTGGTTCTCGGCAAAGAGTCAGGCACTCGGCGTATGAGAAAATTCCACTAGTGACTAAGGATGTGCTTACCCAAAACCCGCAAGCAAATTGACTAGCATGAGCGAACGGAGAGAGGACAGGAATGGGCAACTGGAGAGGAAATAGAACAGTGCCTGGGAGGAGCGCCGACAGTGTTGCTGACCCCTTCTCCAGGTGTAGGAATTCGCCGTATGGTCGCGTAACCCGTGTGGCGGCTCTGTCGCACTAATCCCGGAGCCAGGGAGGCCACGGGTCGCCGTGAGACTAGGATCGGGTGTGAAGTCCCCGTTAGCAGCCACACCAGGCGCCATAGGCGGACGCCCTTGTTGCAGTAATGCAACCACCACAACCGTGGCCACAACTCACTTCTCCAGAACCGGTCCCCTGACGACCAGATCGTCGAGCTTGTTGGAATTGGCCTGGATCGCGTTGGTATTGTTGCGTAGATCAGTGCGTTTGTATTGTTGTGATCCTCCTCCCATTGCCATTTTGGTGTTGCTACGAGGTCTTCAATATGCAGATTGCTGTTGAGGTTCTCGTTTGTTCTTATAATCTGAATGTGCATAGGCTTGGGAACTTTGGCAATTTTCAAGGGAGAAAGCAAATCATAGCTTTGGCTCAGGTCTTTGGTTTGATACTTTGGCGTCCAATCTTGTTCAGCAAAATTATAATTTGGTTCCCAGGTGCCTTTTGGAGTTGGGATCTGATCCAAACCTTGTGATTCTTTATTCTGCTGATAGACTCGCGTTCGGTTTCTTTCTGTGGAGGAAACATGCGTTTCTTTCCCTACAAAATACTCCTACAAATGATGCATCCTCCTTGGGTCATCAAACACCCTTGGAACTTCAAAATTACAACAATTGTGCATAAGGCCACAGACCCACATTCACTCGAGTATTTAGGAAGCACCAGACATATGTGTATTTTAGCAGTGTTCATGTGAGCCCGAGCTCTATGACATTGGATTCTCAGCTATCCTTGCCGGTCATATAAATTCACCCGTGCAACAAAATGTGTCCTAAGTCATTCAACACGGACAATAAAGTTGTGACACATAAATGGACCACCAACCTTCATTTGTACTGCATAGATAGTGCTTTCGTTTACTATATAGACAACCGATCTTGGTCAAAGCAAACAACAAACTCCACCTCATTTATCCATATTTTTACATTCCGGCAGTACAAACTCCTCATTTTCAGTATTTTTTTATAGCAGATGGTGATGGCGATCCACAAAAGCATAAGAAAGAATAGATTGGAAATTGAAACGATATATGCCCATTGACGATGCACACGAATAAGAGACATGGGGAAACCAACCACGAGGTCTGTATACCGGGGTAGCGGATACTTTCTCTGTTCTTGAAACATGCCAGATACGTTCGTGTTCTCAAACAGGTCAATGTTGCATATAATTAGTGACAGAAAAATCTACTGCCCTGGGGAACACAACCATTCGAGCATGTGTTAAGGGAGGTGTATGGTTCCACACGGGGATGGCACTTACTTCAGCATAGGATTGCATGTGTGTTCTCATTTTGGACTGCTTTCGAAAGTGCTTCTGTCACTCCTCGCGTGAACCTTTGGGGAGATGCTAAGTTGCGGCTGATGTTTCTCATTTTGGATTGCATGTGTGTTTCTCATTTTGAAGTAGGCTTGCGGCTGATGTTTGACAACTGCTAATGGTAGAGTTCTCTTCTTTGGTTGGATCCATGGTGTTTCTAGCTGATACTCCAGTTGGGGTAGTATCTAGATCTAGTTGAAGGGCCCTTTTCTGCTAGTTCTATGTAATTGTGAGTGGGTACCCCTTGTACTTCTGTAATTGTTGAAAGGCACTTTTTGTTCAGGAGAAAAATACTTTGGTTCCCAGGTGCCTTTTGGAGTTGGGATCTGATCCAAACCTTGTGATTCTGGATTTTGCTGATAGATAGACCCGCGTCTGGTTTCTCTTTGTAGAGGACACGTGCGTTTCTTGCCCTACAAATGACTTTTCTTTAGTGAGGGTAATGTAAGTCGGTGCGTCCTCCTTGGATTATCAAACACACTTTGAACTTCAAATTTACAACAATTGTGCATGAGGCCAGGGACCAACATTGAAGCACGGGGTATTTTAGCAGTATTCATGTGAGCCCGAGCTCACAATTACCACATTGAATGGTTAGCACGCTCTCCTAGTCAGTCATAATAAATTCACATGGTCGCCTTGTGTATCCCCTGTGTGTATGTAAGTGTTACCAACAGAATTAAACATATCCAGAGTATTTACCCTGCAAAAACAGAGTATTTTGAAGTAAACAACTGAAGTATAATCCTATAAACATGCCCTTTTTTCAAAACAAGCAAACTAGCGTGTGCCACTCAATGAGCACCGTGGAGGCAATCAAATGTGTTCCAAGTTATTCAACGTGGATAATAAAGTTGCCACAAATAAATGGGCCACCAACGTAAACTCCACTTGTAGCGTAGGTACATCTTTCACTTTCTATATAAACAAACCATCTTCCTCAAAGCAACCAACAAACTCCACCATTTCATTTTTCCATAGTTTACACTTCGGTAGTAGAAACTCTTCGTTTTTAGTATTATCG
The DNA here is from genome assembly GCF_018294505.1 of Triticum aestivum. NCBI lineage: Eukaryota > Viridiplantae > Streptophyta > Magnoliopsida > Poales > Poaceae > Triticum > Triticum aestivum. Next base: position 41,135,749 of record NC_057801.1, on the reverse strand, counting down.
TATAGCGAATGGTGATGGCAATCTACACAAGCATAAGAAAGAATAGACTGAAAACCAAAACGGTATATGCCGTTGACGATGTGCATGAATAAGAGACACAGGGAAAGAACCAGCCACAAGATCAGCATAGCAGACAATATCGTTGTCCTGAAACCGCCAGATACTTTCACGGTTCTGAAACCGACCATTGTTGCATTAAAATGAGTGAAACAAAAATCTACAGGTGTCAAGAGAAAAGCGGTTCGAACAGGTCTCGAGGGAGGCGCATGGTTACGAACAGGGCTGGCACCTGCTTCAGCGTACGATTGCATATGTGTTTCTCGTTTTGTACTGCTTCTGAATCTGATTTAGTTTCTCAGTCATGAACTTCTGCCGAGATGTTAAGTTGCCAACTATGGACTTGCGACTGATGTTTGTGAAGGAAATATGCCCTAGAGGCAATAATAAAGTTATTATTTATTTCCTTATTTCATGATAAATGTTTATTATTCATGCTAGAATTGTATTAACCGAAAATATAATACATGTGTGAATACATAGACAAACATAGTGTTACTAGTATGCCTCTACTTGACTAGCTCGTTAATCAAAGATGGTTAAGTTTCCTAACCATAGACATGAGTTGTCATTTGATTAACGGGATCACATCATTAGGATAATGATGTGATTGACTTGACCTATTCCGTTAGCTTAGCACTTGATCGTTTAGTATGTTCCTATTGCTTTCTTCATGACTTATACATGTTCCTATGACTATGAGATTATGCAACTCCCGTTTACCGGAGGAACACTTTGTGTGCTACCAAACTTTACAACGTAACTGGGTGATTATAAAGGTGCTCTACAGGTGTCTCTGAAGGTACTTGTTGAGTTGGTGTATTTCGAGATTAGGATTTGTCACTCCGATCGTCGAAAATGTATCTCTGGGCCCTCTGTTAATGCACATCACTATAAGCCTTGCAAGCAATGTGACTAATGAGTTAGTTGCGGGATGATGCATTACATAACGAGTAAAGAGACTTGCCGGTAACGAGATTGAACTAGGTATTGAGATACCAACGATCGAATCTCGGGCAAGTAACATACCGATGACAAAGGGAACACCGTACGTTGTTATGCGGTTTGACCGATAAAGATCTTCGTAGAATACGTGGGAGCCAATATGAGCATCCAGGTTCCGCTATTGGTTATTGACCGGAGATGTGTCTCGGTCATGTCTACATAGTTCTCGAACCCATAGGGTCCGCACGCTTAACATTTGCTGACGATTTATATTATGAGTTATGTGTTTTGATGTACCGAAGATAGTTCGGAGCCCTGGATGAGATCGGGGACATGACAAGGAGTCTCGAAATGGTCGAGACGTAAAGATCGATATATTGGACGACTATATTCGGACATCGGAAAGGTTCCGAGTGATTCGGGTATTTTCGGAGTACCGGGGGGTTACGGGAATTCACCGGGAGAAGTATTGGGCCTTATTGGGCCATACAGGAATAGAGGAGAGAGGCCAAAAGGAAGGAGGCGCGCGCCCCCTCTGGTCCGAATTGGACAAGGGGTGCAGCCCCCTTTTCCTTCTCCCTCTCCCCCTCTTTCCTTCTCTCCTACTCCGGAAAGGAAAGGGGAATCCTACTAGGACTTGGGAGTCCTAGTAGGACTCCCCACACTTGGCACGCCCCCTCTAGGGCCGGCCTCTCCCTCCCTCCTTTATATACGGGGGCACCTCTAGACACAACAATTCACTACAAAAAAAGACACATCTGTGATATTTTGGGCCAAACGAATTTTTTTCTGTCATACATATGACACTTTTGCGACGATGATTGTGACAAAACCCGGTATCATCATGGATGTGGTGGGCTCCTACTTCTATGACAAAAAATCATGACAGAAAATGGCCTTTTCGTCCTGGGCGGGCCGGAGACGCAGCTGCATGACATTCTTTGGGCCGTCCATGACGGAAAAAACCATGGTAGAAGCGAGGGGAAGGAAAATTTCGGGGAGTTCCCGGTTACGGTGGGAGGTCGGGGGCCGAGCGATGCGCGTTTCTCTCGTACACGTACGCGTGTGTGTGCGAGGCATTGGCTCTAACTGAACCCGAGCGAGGCGTTGGGCTCTAACTGAACTCGAGCGATTGCACTGCAGGCTACGTGTTACTGAACCCGAGCGATCGATCGATGGCTGTTAACTAAACCCGAGCGATCGATTCCTTCGCTACTACTGCTAACTGAAGCCGATCGATGCTG
>NC_057801.1:41068575-41133200 GCF_018294505.1 Triticum aestivum | reverse complement strand
GGTGTTGCCTCTGGATGAACAGGACCCCGTGGTGTGGAGGACTGGATGAACAGGACGACCCCGTGGAGGGCTGGATGAACAGTAGACGGTGGAGGGGTGGATGAACAGTAGCCCCGTGGAGGGGTGGTTGAACAGGAGCCCGTGGAGAGGGTGGTTGAACAGTAGCCGGTGGAGTAGCGCGCGGTGGAGGCTGGATGAACAGGAGCCCGTGGATGAACAGTCGCAGGTGGAGGCTAGAGGAGGTCGACGGTGGATGAACAGTAGCCCGTGGAGGCTGGAGGAGGTCGACGGTGGAGATGAACAGTATCCCGTGGAGTCCCGTTTTGCGGTACACCACACCCCTCCCGATGAACATGACCCCCGTTTCGACCGTAGCGCTCCAACAAAAGTCCGTTTCGTCCGTTTTGCGGTACGCCACACCCCTCCCGATCAATAGGACCCCCGTTTCGACCGTAGGAGGTCCGTTTCACCCGTTTTACGGTACGCCACACCCCTCCCGATCAACAGGACCCCGTTTCTACCGTAGGAGGTCCATTTCCTCCGTTTTGCGGTACGCCAGACCCCTCCCGATGAACAGGATCCCGTTTCGAATGTGGCCGGTCGAACACAAGGCCGTTTCCTCCATTCTGCGGTACGCCAGGCCTCGTTTTCATCGCATGTTCCGTCCAAGCCCTCCCGATGAACACGACGACGCATTCCGTTCCGACCCAACCGGTTGCCTCCCCATGAACACGACGACGATGCTGTTTCTCCGTTCCGACCCAGCCATATACACGAGCCTTAGCCGTACGTATATATGCGCGAGTAGGCGTTCGAGACCTCGTCCGTATGTACACATACGTGGCCGTATTTTCTTTCTTGTGCACTGGTCGCTGTACGTATGTGTACATGCTACGTGCGCGCCTCTACTACGACACGATGGCGCCTCTACTACGACACATGCGCGCCTCTACATCCACTAGTATGTACGTACACGTTCGCGACCAGAATGACAATGCTACGTACGCTTCGACCAGGTGTGTCCCGACTGTCAGGCAATTCCTTGCGTGCGAAGATGTAGCTGGTGGGTCCCAGCAGTCAGGGGGCGAATCGTTTTGTTTTTTTGCCCGGACGCACTTCCTTGCGTGCGAAGGTGTAGCTGGTGGGTCCCAGCAGTCAGCTGGCGAATCATTTTTTTTGCTTGGACGCACTTCCTTGCGTGCGAAGATGTAGCTGGTAGGTCCCAGCAGTCAGGGGGGAAACATTTTTTTCGCGAAATACGGTGGCCCGTCCGGTGGGTCCCCGCTGTCAGGTGGAGGAATAATTATTTTGCGTGTAATAAGGAGGCACTTCCTTGCGGCCGCCGTGGACCCAGCTATCAGCCTCTCCATGTACAGTATTCTTCAGATGAAAGTCGGTCGTTAACCACATTGACCACGCCGTGCCGAGAGCACCAGGGCGGTGGACGACGGCGAGGCCTAGGAAGGGGACGACGCGGAGCCGGGGAAGACGCGGTAGTGGATGCCCACGCGGAGAGGAGTACGACTGTGTGAGGGTTTACTGGTTCGTCTGCCGTCGCCTGAGAATAATAGCAGGTGTGGGTCAGTAGAGGGATGGCTAGGCCAGCGATGGGAGTACGATGGGGCGGTGAGGCCTGCGCGGCAGCACAGCCGGCCGCGGGGAGGAGGGAGCAGGCAGCCCCGTCGACGCTTGTTTGAGCGGCTGGAGCATGAAGAGCAAAGATTGAAGAAGCACGACAGCCGTTGGATGGACATCCAACAGTCACTGCTCTCGTGTGTTGACTAAGTTGACAGGGCGTTGCGTGTGCGTCAACCTTTTTTTATGAAATCATACGCGTCAACCTGTAGTAGGCGCACAAGTCAGCCTTAAATCTGTGGAAAACAGCAGACATCCCATCTGCCATTATTTCTAATAATGTACATCCCATTTGCTAATTCTTATGAAGTTTTTTGGAGCCCATCTTCTTTTTGTTAGCATTACACCCCATATTGTGGCCACTGTTAAAAAGTATACGGAATTTTGCATATTTCGGTGCGGTCAACTGTTTTTAATCCAGAAATATCGATTCACATTCAAATTATTTTGAAAAATAATTTATATAAATATAAAATCCAAATAATTGTCCACGCATAAAAATTAATGGAATTTAAAATCTTGTAATGAAAAAATTAAAACTAATTCCCGGTTTGATGTGTTTTAAAAATGTACAACCCATTTCTGGGCAAACCGAATGAAACTCTCCTCGTCTTGAAAGATTTGCAGCCCAGCAGGACCGATAAAGCAAGTAGGCCTTGTTTAGGTATTTCTTTTAAAAAAATAGAACTGGGCTAGCCATTTTCAGCAAGAAAAAAACACAACTGGGCTCATGATGTGGTAAACATAAATAAAACCCTGGCTAGACGGGCCATGCCCCCCGCACAGCCCTGTTGTTACCCTGATCCGTCGCTAAAACTAGTATAAATAACAACTGTTTGTTCCTAAAAAAAACTACGCGACCTGCTGGGTCCCTGGTGTCATCCGCTTGTAGTGTAATTCTCTCGTTTATTGACTATGTTGACAATGGCGTGAGCCCCAGATGTCCAACCATTAGGAGGAACCATATTTTTGGGCTTGTAATGCAGAGGCACTTGCTTGCGTACTGCCATGATGCTGGTGGGTCCCTACTGTCATCCTCTCCACGTACAGTCATCTCCTTGTTCCTCTTGGTTGTTGACGACATTGACAATGCAAGAGGGCGGCGCACCGTGCACGGCGATCAAACCAAGGCCGCAAGGCGAAGGACGACGGCGAGGCGTCAGACGGAATGAACAGGAGCCGTGGAAGATGCGCTGGTCCAGTCGCAGGCGGAAGGGAGTACGAGGGTCGACTGGTTCGGGTGCGGTGCGTGTTGGGGCTGACATCGCCGGAGAATAATAGGACGTGTCGGGGAATAGAGGGAGGGACTGGCCAACGTTGGAGGGTACATACGGTAGGGCGGCGGAGGCACAACCAGCCATGGGATGCGGGAGCAGGCGGAGCCGACGGGGTAGTTCGGTTTGGGCGGCTCTAGGAAGAAGACAAGAGATAGAAGATACACGACAGATGTTGAATGTCAATCCAACGGCTGGTAGGCAGAATCGTTTGTTGACTGGCTAGGCTATTTCCTCGTGGGTCCCAAATGTCAGAATCCAAATCTGTCACGGTCATGCAGCCTTTCCTATGAAAATTTACAGCCCATTTGATGTGCTAGTTCAAAATAACTTTGTGGGTGCTGGTGGGGGCTAATCACTTGGCTTCTGTAATGCACAGTGAGCTCAAGCAGCCGACGAGTGATGTTATGTCCCTTGGTTGGGATTTGTTACAATATTTCACTCTAAATTAAACGAATGGCAAGCCATGCCTTGTTTCAAAGAAAATATGTCAATCACAGCCGAGTTGAAAAGGGCAGGAACACCTAACTCCAGCTTACAAACTGTACAAAAGCACGAGGGTTAATGGTTCATCAGGTTTACAAAAAAAACCCAGGTTGAAAAGGGCAACAACATCTAACTCCAACACTGTTTTCGGCAGTCACAGTCAAATGGATAGGTCAGGTCCATAAAATGAACATCCTGGGTCGTAAAATTTACTGGATTATGACCACAATATGTTGTAAATAGAAGCCCGACATGTTCAGATGCTCTTTTGCCCACCCGAAACTCCTTTTTTTGCTCTTCGAATACCCATCCGTCAAAACCATGCTGCTGATAAACTTAAGCCTGATGGACAATAGTAACCTCACATTCAGCAGGAAGAATGTGACAAATCTAGTGTTTGCACGGTTGGCTACATATCGTTCTAGCGTTATTGTCTTCAATCGAATCTCATGATAAGTGAGAAAATCCCGATGCTTACGAATCCACCGATTGGTTATAACTTTCTTACCCCGTCTTGTTGCCTAAATAGACATGAAGATTGAAAACAGTTAAGGTCTAAAAAAAGAGTGTCGAAAGAGCAACAACTGAACGGTTAATTCTAGTACACTATATGCGGGCTTCCAATGTACGTGTGAAATTATCACCTTTATATACAACTTCTCCAGACATGGAAAGCATTGCAGCAAGCCAATAATCTTGTTCAGACCAAAACTAATCATTTGGATATATAAGATCTTGACAGAATCCATCACCATTGATAGGCCATCCATGGAGAAACTCTTCATTGAACATAGAACATAATATTAGTACAAAATGTGTACTAAGAGATGATATATAACTTATGGGCAGAAATTTAAAATGCAGCTTATGGTTACAAGTGTAGATGATAATATAAAGTACCTGAAGAACTGTGGAGCCAAACACCATATTGAAATGAGCACAAAGATCATGCATTACACCCAAGGTCTCCAGTTTAGGCGCAGAGAGGACGGTTATTTGCAACGGTGAATAACTAGAATTAAGGATCAACCTTTGAAGTGAAGGGGCATCTTGGATGATGAGCTGCCTTCCATCAAAAGAAATTCCAATTCTTACAAGGTTAGGCGACTTTATTTGGAGACAACCGATTCTAACTGTGAAAACAAGCACCAAACACTCCAGGGCAGGGCAACTGGAGTGGATGATGATGTGCAATGAGGCCTCCGATATACGAACCCGCACAAGTGAAAGTTTCTTGAGAAATGGGAGTCGAAGGTTTAGTACCAGATTGTGTGGTAGGTAGCACAGTGCAAAGGTGGCGGTGTGGAGAGAGGAGGAAAACCGCGAGATGGACATCAGTGCTGAGGGCACAAGTTCATGGCGTTCGGTATGTGGTATGTGATTTCCAGGGGAATAGTAGAACTCAAGTAGCCGTAGTTCTGTGAATTCAGGGGATTTCAGCCAGGCGTCCACTGTGCAGGGCATGGTATGCTTTCTCAGGTAGCATGACGGGATGCAGAGGCTTTGAAAGGAGCCCTGGTGGGAGGATATGATGGCTATGGGGATTTCAAAATCATTGAAGAGAGATAGCTGACGACAGTCGAGATCAAGGGGCATGACGCGCCATAGAGGGCACCATCGAATTGAGAGGACTTGGATGCGGCAGCAATCCTTGGTGGGGAGAAGCGAGATGATCTCCCCAAGGACGGCATCCGGGAGATCACTGATGCGGTCCACCCGAGATTCTACGGGTTCCTGGGATCCGGTGGGGGCGGGGTCGCCGCTTCTCCCCGCGCTGCCGGGTGCGGGGTCTATAACAGGCATCGCTGCTGGCAGGAGCCTCATCTTCTTGGTGCTGGGGTCAGCCGACTCCATTTTCCTCGAGGGCATCGCGTCGCGCTCATGGATTTGAGCAGAGTAACGAATGACGAGCCTAGTTGTAGTGCGGGTGACGAAGAAGGGGAGCTGAGGTTTTTTCTGTAGTAGTGAGGAAGAAGGGGAGCTGGGGTTTTCTGTAGGAGTGAGGTGAGGAATTTGGGGGTACGAGTGGAGCGAGCTGACGTGAGGTGGGCGGGAGCGAGGAGGAAGAAGAGCAGCCAGGTTTTTTTGGGGGGCGGTGTGCTGGGTGTGGGAGCGCCTCTCATTCAGTAAATATAGGGCTTTTGAATTGATTTTACTATTTACTAGTGTGGATGGGCTGTTTTGTCTTGGGCCCAGAGAAACAATTACTACTAGTACAGTGGAGACACTCTACAGCTACCTAGAAAAACAATTACTACTAGTATAGTGGAGACACTCTACCGCTTCTGGCTCCTCCTAGGTCATTGAAACACATCCCTCTACTAAATGCCGTAATACTTTTGTTCACCGACATGCGGGCCGTGCAGCGCGCGGGCCCAAATGCCACCCACCAAATTAGAAGGCAGTATGCAGGAGGAGAGTCACCCCAGTCGTAGCGCGGTAGTAACGAGCCGTCGTATCACAAAACCCCACCCCCCTGCAGTCTAAGTTTGACGGATGAAGCAACCATCATTTCACTCTTCGCTGAATCCCCTTCCCCTCACCGTCTTCAAGAAAGGCAACACTCGCATCTGCCACTGTTCTTCTCTCCCAACGATGGGAAGGTAAGCGGATCCGTGATGTTGGTATATTTTCATTCAGAGAAAAAAAGAACTTTTGCAAAGCAGTAATCGATCCTCACTCTCTTTTTTGTTTCATTGTCATTGCGATTTTGTTTTCCTTTCAGTGGTCTCCTAGTATTCGTCAGTTTCATGATGGACGAAGGAGAACCAGGCAAAGATCTACCGATATTGGAGCAGACGCGGGAGGCTGATCCCCACGAGACAGAGAGCTCCAAGAAGATGGAGGTAGCGCCGACCCCAGGTACGCTCACGGCCACTACTGATATGGTCAACGCCCCGTTTGAGGTTACAGCCCCCGTGGCACGGCAGGAGTAGTTTTCCCCCTTCGAGGATGTGTCCCCCCCCGCTGAGCTGCCCAAGGTGATTTTCTTCTATGCCGATCTTGATTGTGGTTTTTCATCTAAGTATGTGGTGATTAATAATGCAAAATTTTATTAGCTTCGATGCCATGCTATACATAGTGGTTTAAATAACTTGTGTTTCTTATACTGAAAAGTAATTCAGAATTTGTTTCTGTTTCATTTAGAACCCTGATGCAGACAAGGATTGTGTGGTTGTACATGTCACTCGCTATGAGGCGGATGACCTGAATATACGCACTGGGAAAACATAGTTCTTAGGCTGTTGGATCCTGGAAGCCATTTGCGGTTATACCAATGAAGAGTTGTATTCCAGCTTCACTGTTGTCAGGCATGTTGTCCAGGGTGTACTGAAGCACAAGAAGTTCAAAGCTACCCCTTTGTTTGTGAGGCATACTGTTCTTGTCAAGCTTACGCAGGAAGATGACGTGGCATGCCTCCACAAACAAGTTTATCAGTGGCAAGGCCACAAGGTTGTCTTCATGAAGGTTCACAGGATTGAGCTGTTGCGGGACGTCCTCGATGATGTTCATGGCAAGGTCCGTCTTGTGTCCAGCCCAAATTAGATCGAGGCATGAAATAGTTGCCCCAACTAGTGTTTAATAGTAGTTTGGATTGTGTCTAATTATCCGAACCTTGCCTGTTATCGACCCATCTGGGGCTAGTACTCTGTTTGAATCCGTCTATGGGAACTACTGCTACTTTTGTGTGCCTGTGAATCATGTGAGAACCATCGTATTGTTGCCAAAACAGATGCGTCCTCACTAGTTTTTTCATGAATATGGCATGGTAAGACATAAGTTGTCACGGTTTATCATACGAGCAGTGTGTGTTTTGATGAAATAGAGCACTCGTTCGAGAACTGTGCGCCGGCATATACATAAGTACTTGTAAACACTGTTGGTGCTACCCCACTTGTAAGCAGTTGTGCAAAACACGGCACATTGGCTCAGCTCGCTTCAACACTAGGCTATCGACCAACTAACAATCAACAATCTGCTGTCTGACATATAAGCAACTATGTATCAGCTAACAATCAACAATATGCTGTCTGACATATAAGCAACTATGTATCTTGTTACAGTGGTTCATGCAGTTAATTGAGGCCACAATGTAAAAAATTCCAAACGTTCACACGCTAGTCCAGCGCTCATGTGGAACACTCACATTAAACTCGTCTTCATAAAAAACTTGAAAAGCATAAGTTAATCAATTTTATACATCTCAATGATTCATAGAACATGACAAACATATACTAGTTCACAGCAAAAGACGAAGTTGTGAGAAGGTTTACAAATCAGGAAAAAACAAGCAAGGCTTTTCTGAGCAAAGGGCCTCCCGGCAGGCTTAAATTTCCTGGAGTTCACTCTGGTTTTTTCTTGTTGCCACCATCCAGGGTTAGGTTCTCTCATTCCAGAATAACCAATTATAATTATGGTCTCAGTTGGAATGCTGAACTGAACCATGCAGTGTATTGACCAGTTGAAATGCTTGTGCATTCCATTAAATTTAAGTACCGTTATTTGCAGAAATAAGCAGACCACAATGCCTCTTGTCCGCGCACCTGTCCAAAAAACCGCTGTGCAGCCGTGCCAGCTAGTCCTCGGTCCATGGAAGAACTGGCAGAAAGTGCATTCCAGACTAGGATGCAGTTGTTTTTGCTCGTCCCTGCGCTGCAATCAGGAAGTAAAATGTACGAATCAGCTTCTTTTAGATTGCGTTGGTCATTCTACCTTAGTTACTACCAATGTAGGAATACCTTGAAGACTGGAGGTTAGACGACGACAACGAGGGATAGCCATCTCATTTTGCGCAGTTGTACTAAAACTGAGGTGTGTGCTTTTGATTGCGCGGATAGAAACGATACAGAGACAGACATGCCGAAACAATATGGAGACAGACATCCCTGTTTGCGCAAATACGAAATACGGTCATTTAAACAGTGACAGATATTTACAATGGCGTATGATTAGCAACAGCATCTATTGTGTTATAATTGGCACTAGATTGACAGTATGAAGAGTCCTTAAGTAAGTAGCATCACATCACATCAACAATGCCACTAGATTAACATGCAGAACAATAGCATTAGTATTACTGTCATGAGAGTAGCACATGGTCAGTAAATGTGCAATCAAATTTGTGCAGTTCCACTGGGATGAAGCAATGTTAGCGGTGTGAGAGTTAAGTGTAACTGCAAAAACACAATTCATGGGAAATAAAGTAAGACAGAAGCACTTCATAAAATGGTGGTGGCATTGCTTCAATTTATCGACGGCACTAGACCATTACTTATAGTGACATTAGGTGGCATTGCTTAATGCTTCGTGTGATTTTACATTAACAATAGAGATATGGGCGTAGGGACAGCAGGGGCATAAAGTGGTGAGGCAAATGTGGCTGCCGAGAGCGGCAAACACTCAGCCAACATGTCTGCATTTGTCCCATTTTTTATCTCCTCGGTGACATTTTCCTATGTGAGCACAGGAAATCTAGACCTGCTCATTCTCATTTGTGTTGTCCGCCAACACCAGTCACTTTCTTTCCTTTTTCAACCAAGAGATAGGTCCACTTCCCCCCACCCTTCGCCATCCACCATGCTTTCTTCGTCTTTTCAACCAAGAGACCGGTTGGGTAGCCAGTATCTACTACTTTCCCTCGTTTCCTCTTAGAACCAAGTCCTAGATTCATGCTACAACTTTCCAACTTTCTTCCCTGTTTGAACCAACTCTTAGAGTTGACTGTATGAACTAGCTTTACCTCTAATAATAGTAAAAGTCTAGGTGGCTTTGGAACAGCAGATGGAAGTAGAAAAAGATCCACACGAAGGGAGCTGGGGCAGTAGAGCAAGGCAGGTTTCGAAGGAATATATACCTGAGGGTCGTCGGCATGTGGCAAAGATGGTGTCGGGAGGCCGCATCTTGGCCACAATACCGCAGGGAGGAAGAAGGGGTCGGAGGCACTCCCGAGCCGGAGCTCTCTCGAAGAGAACGGCACGGCCGCCGATCGGGACGCGCAGGCAGCCGTTAGTCTCCTCCCTCGCCACCGACGATAGCGTGAACGATGCACCTACATCCCTGCCCCGGTCGAGGTTGTCCGGCCGGATTTGTGACCAGCCATGAGCTGCGAGAGAGTGTGGCCACCTATGTCTTGCTTAGATCTGGAGAGCATGAGAGAGTGAACGAGAGGAACCCTAGTAAAGCAAGCGCTAAGGCTGCTGCTTATATATACAGTGGAGTGATTTTGTTGTACCAGCTTCAAAAAAATGCACTCCTACATGTACCAGTGAGTCGGTGTGAGAGAACTAGCGCGTGCGTGCACCGCTTCTCTTCGTGAGAGTACAATATTCTATGCCCAAAGAACGTTTGCCGCAAGAGTAATAGTATAAGTGTGTGATGTGTGAGCTAAAATAAAATGTGCGCGACGTCTTTTGTTTTTTAGAAGTTCTGAGGGTAGGGTATGAAAAGCACATATGTGCGTGACGTCTACCTGCAGATAGACGGTGGGTGCGACATGCGAGTCTGCGAGAGGACTCGGGAGAGTCGTGACTCGTGACGGTGCGTGTGCATGAGAGGGAGGGGGGCATGTATCAATGCAATGCATGTGTTCGTAAATCATTATTCGACAAACATTTGCCACAAGCCTTTTCCTGACGAACACCGTAAGAACCGTTATATCGGCATCCGACAGTGTCAGTTTTTCCATGTCATTTAACAAAACAGACACTCCTCCTACACACAAATCTTCCACGTGAGTGTTAGCAACTGCCGTATGCTCCCTCCGTTCCAAAATGCAGTGCATATAGCTTTATTGAAAATTCGAACCTCACAAACTTTTACCGAGTTTTCGTGTACCAAATTGCACATGTAGATACCCTGTATATATCATTTCATTCATCTTCGAGAGGTAACTATAAAGATGGGGGAGGGGTGAGGGAGTCCTGGATTAGGGGGTATCCGGACAGCCGGACTATACATCGTCCAGACTATTGAAGCGTGAAGATACATGACTCAAGACTCCGTCCCGTGCCCGGATGGGACTCTCCTTTGCATGGAAGACAAGCTTGGCGATCTGGATATTATGTTTCCTTCCTTGTAACCGACTCCATGTAAACCCTAGCCCTCTCCGATGTCTATATAAACTGGAGAGGATGGTCCTTAGAAGGCCGATCACAATTACAATCATACCATCATAGGCTAGCTCTTAGGGTTTAGCCTCAACGATCTTGTGGTAGATCTACTCTTGTACTACTCATATCTTCAATATTAATCAAGCAGGAAGTAGGGTTTTGCCTCCATCGAGAGGGCCCGAACCTGGGTAAACATTGTGTCCCTTGCTTCCTGTTACCATCAACCTAAGACGCACAGATCGGGACCCCCTACCCGATACCCGCTGGTTTTGACACCGACATTGGTGCTTTCATTGATAGTTCCTCTGTGTCGTCTCTTTGAGGCTTGATGGCGTTTCCAATCGCCCACAACACGGTCCAGGGGAGACTTTTCTCCCCGAACAGATCTTTATGTCCGGCGGCTTCACACTGCGGGCCAATTCGCTTGGTCATCTCGAGCAGATCGACAACCGCGCCCCTGGCCACCAGGTCAGGTTCGGAAACTTGAACTACACGGCGGATATTTGCGGGGACTTGATCTTCGACGGATTCGGGCCTGTGCCAGGAGCGTCGGACAATCACGACGAGCACGGCCTAGACCTGCTGTTGGACAATGCTCGGGATATCACCCCTGCAGTAGCCCCGGATCTAAATCTGGAGCAGGTTGCATTGCCTAAGGACGGAGGGGTGGGCCCCGCCCCGTAGGCCGCATACTCATCGGTGGTGGAGCCGAACACAGATATCACCTTTGTGGAGGCCTGTGACCTCTGGCCCCCGGAGTCGTATCCGGTTGTTGGTCCTAGTCCGCATACCCTCGTACCAGTCGGGCCAGGTTGGGCTCCGGTAATGGAATTTACCACTGCGGACATCTTCCAGCACTCGCCCTTTGGCGATATGCTGAACTCATTAAAGTCTCTCTCTTTGTCAGGAGGCTCTGGGCCGAACTATGTCCGGCCTGAGTGGGAAGCAGGCGATGAAGGAATTCGTTGCCCACCCACCACCCACTTCATTGCCACGATCGATGATTTAACCGACGTTCTTGACTTCGACTCCGAAGACATCGACGATATGGACGACGATGCAGGAGAAGCCTCAGAATCTCTAGGGCGCGGGACTACTACCTTGTCACACGATATATACATGGTGAATACGCCCAAGAAGGACGACAGCGATAATCCAGAAGATAAAACACCCAGGCAAAAGCCAAAACGGCGGTGCAGACGCCGCTCAAAGTCCCGCAACAGCAGAAATAGCGACAAAAGCGCAAGACGGGTCGACATACTACTAAACCCCAAAGGCAGTAACGACCACATGGACCCAGCGATGGAGCAGGACGAGCCAGGTCATGCCAAACCGAGTTCGGAGAAAATACCCGATCACAATGATCCGGAGGGATGAGCTCATCAAACCACCCCAGAACAGGAACACAGTCCGGACAATGATGCATTCATCATTCCGGACGAACGAGTGGAACGAGATAACCTCCACCGAAAGCTTATGGCCACATCAAGAAGTCGAAAGAAGCAGAAGCAACAACTCAAAGCCGCACAGGAAAAGCTCAGTTGCAGATGGAATAAAGTGCTAGACACTGAAGAAAAATTTGGCGACGATCGCCATACAAAAAGCTATCCAAAACGCAAGCTACTGCCATAATTCGATGACGAGGCCGTTCCACCAAAGAATAATACCACCAGGAGACCAGACGTACGGCTTCATAACCACAATAGAACGGCTACTTACGCCGCGCACGATCCGCGGGAGCGTCTGGATAAGAAAGCCGGTGCAGCTAGGTACATCTATGGATCTAAAGGACACACCCCGGCAAGGGACTATGGTCACCCAAACGCTCATACAAGCCAGATACCATTTCGAAATAAACTCCGGACACAACAACATCCGACTGCATGCCACAACGCGCCCAGATACAGAGGGGCTGCTCACCCCCTGTGCTTCACCGAAGAAGTACTGGACCATGAATTCCCACAAGGCTTTAAACCTGTGAACATAGAGGCATACGACGGAACGACAGACCCAGGGGTCTGGATCGAGGATTTTATCCTGCATATTCACATGGCTCGTGGGGATGACCTCCACGCCATCAAATACCTTCCCCTCAAGTTGAAGGGACCAGCTCGACACTGGTTGAAAAGCCTCCCCGAAAGTTCAATCGGGAGTTGGGAGGAACTCGAGGACGCTTTCAGGGCCAACTTTCAAGGGACTTATGTCCGGCCTCCGGATGCAGACGATCTAAGTCACATAATCCAACAACCCGGAGAGTCCGCCCGCAAGCTTTGGAATAGATTCCTCACTAAAAAGAATCAAATAGTTGATTGTACGGACGCTGAAGCCTTAGCAGCATTCAAACACAGCATCCGCGACGAGTGGCTCGCCCGGCACCTCGGCCAAGAAAAGCCAAGGACAATGGCAGACCTAACATGCCTTATGACCCGCTTTTGCGTGGGTGAAGATAGCTGGTTAGCCCGTAAAGGCACCAGCGACCCCAACACATATGAAATAAGGGATGGCAACGGGAAGCCACGGCGTAATAAGCACAAACGCCAAAACAAGGAAGAGAGCCCGGATAACACAATGGTCAATGCTGGATTCAGGGGTTCTCGACCTGATCAGCAAAAGAAGCCATTTAAAGGCAGTAAAGAGGGACCATCCGGTCTGAACAGAGTCCTGGAGAGACTATGCCAAATTCATGGCACACCGGAGAAACCTGCGAACCACACGCATAGAGAATGCTGGGTCTTCAAGTAGGCCGGAAAATTAAATGCCGAACACAAGGGGAGGGAAACACCAAGTGAAGATGAGGACGAACCTCACCAGCCGAACACTAGGGGACAGAAAAAATTCCTGCCAGAGGTTAAAACAGTAAACATGATCCACGCGACTCACACATCCACGAGAAGGCATGAACGCACGCTCAGAGACGCGCACGATGTAGAGCCCATCGTACCCACATCTGACTTCTGGATGTCTCGTCCGATCACTTTCGATCACATGGACGGCCGAACTAGTATTCGACGCGGAGGATCAGAGGCCTTGGTGGTAGACCCAATAATCGACGGATACTGTCTCACCCACGTCCTCATGGAAGGAGGCAGTAGTCTCAATTTAATATACGAGGACACTATCCGCAGAATGGGGATAAACCCATCCAGAATTAGCCAAAGCAACACCACCTTTGAAAGGGTGATACCAGGTGTGGAAGCCTACGGCAGGGGCTCTGTCATGCTGAAAGTAACATTCGGCTCCCCAGGCAATTCCAGAAGCGAAGAACTACTCTTCACCATCGCACCCTTCCAAAACAACTATCACGCATTGCTTGGAAGAACGGCCTTCGCCCGCTTCAACGCATTGCCACACTATGGCTACCTTACACTCAAGATGCCCGGTCCACGTGGCGTCATCACCGTTAGCGGAATCACAGAGCGCTCCTCACGCGCAGAGGAACACGCAACGGCCCTGGCGGCCAGACTGTAAGCGTCCTCCAATATCAAAAAACATGACTGGTCATTAATACCTCAGACATGGTTAGACGAGTCCTGTAGCCCGGATACAACTAAACCTAGGCACCGTACATGTAATCCCATAGCGGATACCAGGGGCTATAAATATTTAATGCAGCCCCATAGCTGGCTCAACCTTACTGACAGGCCAACATCTTACACTTCTATTATCAATCGCATACTTACGTTGTACTCTCCTACGAGTTTTCTTTTTTCCACAGACAATGTTGGCACGATACCCTTCCAGGATACGGCACAATGGAGACAAAGGCGCAGACGTGCAACAGGGCCCCGTTCAACAAGTTTCTTTTTAGATTAAGCCCCTGTGTAAACCTTTTCTACCGCCTCTTGTTGTTTAACCATCCCATGGGTTCTATACCCCTAGAGGATACTGCCGTTATTGGCATTTCGCCATGACAGATTAAAACACACGTACCTGGAAATTTCTGGCTTATAGTAGGCTCTCGTCAGCCTATTTTCTTTTACAAAGACCGAATACCCTCGGGAGTTTTCGGCGTCATGAGTTTGGCCTTATATGCATCAGCTCCGAATCATGTCTTTGGTCAAATGTTGGGTTTGCCCGGCTCCTGGGTTTTGCCGCCTTACGTTCCGTTATTATCAGCTAAGGCAGGCCAAAGGAGATACTGCGATTGTGCCCTGGTTATTCCGGATGAGCACCTCAGTAGAGAAAGCCGAAAACTGACTGTCATGATACAGCGAGAGACTGTTCAACCACTCGAAGACTCACCGGAATCTCTAGGATTCCTCCACATTAATGAAGGGCCGTTTCCCGGCCATGTACATACGCGCCCGTATTCGGATGCACGTGAACGTACCAGGGGCTACATAGTAGCCCCACCGTTAGACCCCCATGGCTAAGCGAAAGTGTTACAGCTATATAGTCCGGTTTCCTAGTTCGACGTGCGATCACCTCCTTAATGGACCAAGACATTGGATCAAGTGTGATTAAGCATATTTCTCGCGAACACCCCCGCATTGTATGCTTGGGGGCTGAAGCCAACGACTGCTAACTTTCGGACTACTCATATTTATATAAAAACGGCCGCAAAGGGGACACAATTATACTTCCGGGCAAAAAGTATAAATATAACCTCATAATCAAAATAAGCATTGTTTTTTACAATGATTCGACTTATCACTCGAACAAGAAATTCTTCGAGCATTGCGCCTCTATTAGGCGGGCACCTTCCGTGACCTGCGCCAAGTAGTGCTCGGACGGATATTGGCCTCCCGCTGGATCCTGGGTTGCTATAATGGTGGCCTCCATATCCGTCCAATAGGCTTTAACGTGGGCAAGAGCCATCCGCGCACCCTCTACGCACGCCAACCTCCTCATGGCGTCAATCCGAGACACGGCCCCAAGGAATTGCTGCACCAAACCAAAGTAGCTGTCCGGCTTAGGCCTCGTCGGCCAAAGATGGTCTATTACAGACCGCATTGCAAGCCCGGACAGCATGTGGAGCTCCGCCACAGCAGCCACCTTCTCATTTAGCGACAGCGGGCGAGTGAGAGCATTGAATTGTGACCAGAAAAGCTTCTCCACTTCCTTATCACCTTGACCCTCGAAGAACTTGACAGTGTCAGCTGTACTATTCGCCAAGTCCGCATATGCATCTGCAGGACTCCAGCGCCCAGCCAAGGGAGCATACTTCGGATCCAAAAACTTCGTCCGCAGTAAGTAGGAGCCCCCAGCCACGATTTTGTCGGCCTGTTGGAGCTCCTCCCGCATACCCCGGATCTCGGTTGGCATCTCTTTGGCGGCATTAAGTTCCTTGTCCAGCTCGGCCGAACTAGCCCTATTTTCCTTTTCAAGGAGTACATACCGGTCGGTGGCATTTTTCAACTCCCCAGCCATTTCGGCTATCTTTTCCTCGCTTCGGCGATGAGCAGCCTGTTCGGCTCTCAATTCTTCGGCCGCCTTTAGGGCAGCCGCATTGCTAGCCCGAGCTTGTTCCTTGGCCTGAGCAAGTTCTGCCCTCAGGGCCTCACGGCAGCAGCACCATCTGCGATACAAACACATTGCATTAATATTATACCCCTCTCGCATTTTCGTATACATCATCATAAGGGAAGCAGAGCACATACCCCGTGACTCTTCCAGCCGTTTGTTTACCAGCGTGATATCGGCATCAATGGATCCGATCTGCCTCCTTAGTTTGGCAACTTTAACAGACTGGTCGGCTGCTGGATCCTTATATACCTGCGCACATGTACGGCGCAGCCATTACTATATGATCCCCCGTTTGCCGCCTATGGCGGGAAACCAGAGTCTCAGGGGCTACTATCCATAGGGAGCACACCTAGCGCGTGCTTCATAACCAAAAAATTGTGCATTTTTCACTACATACCTCAAAGCCATTGAGCAAGCTTGTAAATGCTTCATTCAAACCGCTTGTAGCGGACAAAATCTTCGTGAGCACCGTGCTCATTAAAGAACGGTGCTCCTCCGAGAGCGCGGCTCGCTCCAAAAGGCCTGTCAGTGCGTCCGGCCGGACATCGAACTATGCCGGGCCCTTCTCATCGCCCCCATGGGAGCCAAACGCTCCTGGTTCAGGGCGACTGACGTGTTCGCTTCCGGCTTCAGCAGTTCCGGACTCCTCCGTGACGACACCTCAGTGTCACCCGCTTCATGAGGTGGAGAGGTGGGTGGGGTTTCACTCTCCATCATCTCCCGAGGAAGATCCCCCGAAGACGAACTCTGTTGAGAGGAGCTGCTAGCCGGACTGCAAAAGACGAAGTTCCGGTTATGAATCTCGGGGAAACACCATACCTTCGAATTAACGACTAACTTACAGCTCGGTGGAGGGCTAGACCGTTGGTGGGCACGACGCGCCCGTCGTGGCAGAGCCCCCTGGGGATACCTTCTTCCCTTGCTTGGGCATCTCCGCCTCCAAGTCTTTCGGAGGCGGCCCTCTTCCTCCTGCGCGGGGAGGAGGCTCTAACCTCCCCTTCCCAACTATCCTTCTTAGGAGAGGTAGTGATTCCCCCGGTCTGGATGCATAGTGTGTGAAGTTTGGCTTCACTGCCCTTTCCTTCGCCTTTCCCTGAGGGGATTCTGCTGAGCACCCGGTCAAGCATCTTGGCAACGATCGGACCAGGCGAGCCTTCAGGAAGTGGCGCTAGACACCTGATTCTCTCCGCCTTATCGAGCCACTCCTGGCCACGGAGGAATTTTCAGAATAATAGTTATGATAAATATAAATGATGTGTCCAGCTTTAAGGTTACTTACTTGGGCATCTAGGCGATTGCAGCTTAGGCCCGCATCCTCGGTGGTGTCCGGACACTTTACTTGTGGTCCGAAGAATAATTTACACATCCCTTCGAGCTTCAGGCCGAAGAAGTGCTTAATAGTTCGCGAACCCTCCAGGTTAAACTCCCACATCCGGAGAGGCCGACGTTTTTACGGCAACATCCGTCGGATTAGCATCACTTGAATTATGGTGACAAGATTTATGTCCCTCTCAATAAGCTCCCGGATGCGATTCTGCAATTCTGGTACATCACCAGCGGGCCCATAATTCCGTCCTACGTCAGTCCAAGATGCCAACTGTGACGGAGGGCCCGAGCGGAACTCGGGGGCGGCTACCCACTTTGTGCCTCTGGGAGCTGTAACATAAAACCACCTCCGCTGCCATACATCGGATACTTCCGGGAAAGAACCCTCTGGCCATGGGGCATCAGCGTTCCTGCTTATCATGTCACCTCCGCACTCCGCATGTAGCCCCTCGATCATCTTCGGCTTCACATTGAAGGTCTTGAGCCATAAGCCGAAGTATGGGGTGACGTGGAGAAAAGCCTCACACACAATAATGAACGACGAGATATGGAGGATAGTGTGTAGAGCCAGATCATGAAAATCCAACCCATAGTGGAACATGAGCCCCCTCACGTAGGGTTCGAGGGTGAGGCCCAGGCCTCGGAGGAAGTGTGGGACAAACATAACGCTCTCGTTGGGCTCCGGCGTAGGGATAACTTACCCTGGAGCAGGAAGCCTGTGCTGAATGTCGGCGGTCAGGTATCCGACCTCCCTAAGATTCATAATGTCCTCCTCTTGGATCGAGGAGGCCACCCACCGGCCTTTTGCGTCGGATCCGGACATGTTGGAGGATCTGGGGTGTTGGAGGTTGGGTCTTGGGTGTTAGAACTCGAGGTGCGAGAAGGAGCAAGGGAGGTGGAAAAGAGGCGCAGGCCTTGACCCCTTTATAAAAGGGATGAATATCAAGAGTCCTCAGCATGACCGCTTGAGACTTATCTAGAATACATGGAGTCATACCAACGGTCGCCATGGGGTCACACACACCCATATTGATGGAAG
Organism: Triticum aestivum; assembly: GCF_018294505.1. Taxonomy (NCBI): domain Eukaryota; kingdom Viridiplantae; phylum Streptophyta; class Magnoliopsida; order Poales; family Poaceae; genus Triticum; species Triticum aestivum. Next base: position 41,114,865 of record NC_057801.1, on the reverse strand, counting down.
ATCCTGTATTACGAGGAACACGATCTCTACTTTGGCAGGACGTGCCAATAAAACCGCCTCGCAACACGAGTCGAGGTGGGGCAGGAAACGCCGGTCCGTGTTGGACCAGGCCACGATGCAAGGGCACGACGTACGAAGATTGCCAGCAGAACGGATTTATGCTATGTTCCGTACAATGGTGTGTGAACATCATCTTGCAGATCCGGACACGGTCTACGTGTTCGATAATAACCTTGGAGTATTCGGAAGGAGGAACCCGCCTTGCAATGCCGAAGACAAGACTGCGCGCCGGACTCATCGTCATTGAAGCCTGGTTAAGGGGCTTCTGAGGGAGTCCTGGATTAGGGGGTATCTGGACAGTCGGACTATACATTGTCCGGACTATTGAAGCGTGAAGATACAAGACTCAAGACTCCGGCCCGTGTCCGGATGGTACTCTCCTTTGCGTGGAAGACAAGCTTGGCGATCCGGATATTATGTTTCCTTCCTTGTAACCGACTCCATGTAAACCCTAGCCCTCTCCGGTGTTTATATAAACCGGAGAGGATGGTCCTTAGAAGGCCGATCACAATTACAATCATACCATCATAGGCTAGCTCTTAGGGTTTAGCCTCAACGATCTCGTGGTAGATCTACTCTTGTACTACTCATATCTTCAATATTAATCAAGCAGGAAGTAGGGTTTTACCTCCATCGAGAGGGCCCGAACCTAGGTAAACATTGTGTCCCTTGCTTCCTGTTACCATCAGCCTAAGACGCACAGATCGGGACCCCCTACCCGAGATCCGCCGGTTTTGACATCGACAAGGGGTCTACAAAATAAGACCATCGTATCACCTACATCAATTTCAACCATCCTTTGGTGTCGAGGAATATCATAGGAACTCTATATGATATGATTTTTATAGGATTTTTTTCCTTCAGAGCCAATTGGTTCATAGGAATAGATTCATATACTGCACATTTAAAAGGAAATAAACATGATATCATTTCTATAGCTTTAGAGCCACTTGGTTAAAATGAATGGATTCCTATACTCCCTTAATTTCAAAGGAAAATAAACATTAGCGTATATTCAATAGAAAAGTTCCTATGATCTAAACCAAATTACACATCTGTTCTAATCCCTCCTCATAGGAATTGAGATACATGTCATCTCTAGATTCAATAGAAAAGTTCCTATGATGTGAACCAAATGACATCTCTTTTCCAATCCCTACTCATAGGAATTGAGATGCTCCATGTCATCTCTTTCCCTACAACTTCCATGTATACATCTTCTATTCCTAAATAGATAGTACAACCCAGTAGTAGCTTTTTTCCAAAACATGCAACTATGGCACAAGAACTATATAGTGTGCCAATAACTTTGAAAGATGGTCGCTGAATGAAGCTAATCCGACAGTGTAGAGATGGCGAATCCGAGCACTACTGGCCGTTGGATATCATCAACATTGCACCAGATTTGCCACATGTACAATTTAGAAGACTCCATGGTTGAACTTAAGCATAATGCACAAACCTCAAAACACAAGCACTTCTCCTTTGTTCTAGAATCTTCTATATCATAATCGTTTTTTTTCTAAATGAATTGCCATTATTTGTTTTTTTACTTTATGCTTTACAATGCACAACCCCATGAATCTTAACATTTTTATAAAACTAATTGATTTTGAATGAGATGAACTATAAGAACTAAACGAACATCTACATCATGCATATATGACTCAAAGCTTTGCATGCTATAGTGTGTATTTATTCATAATTTGGTTTCAAAATCTCATGCGTTCAATGCATCATTGCCTTTCGGTCGAACCTACGTCCACAATTTTTTGTACGTACTATATCTCCACTGGTCCCGAACCCAAAATGCTGCCTCGTTCCCGTAAAACCAAGCGGCCCACACATGCGTCGACTCAAACCCATTTACTATGACGTGGCCCCGCATGCCGTAGTACTCCTACAAACCCTACCGCCGCACTCATCATCGGTTTTCTTCAAGAGGACGAGGGAGAAGCCAATTTGTAGTGGAGGCGCTTTAAAAAAAGGATATCTAGTGGAGACCCCTACCCTAGGGTGCCCTAGGTAGCTGCCACACGCATCATTGTTTTCTCTTTTCTTTATGCTCTTGCGCGCTAGAGTGAAATGATGGTTGCTTAGTCCGTCAAGCTTAATGCGGGCCCTAGAGTGAAATGATGGTTGCTTCGTCCGTCCAGCTTAATGCGGGAAAGGTAGGGCTTTGTGATTTGACCCCTCGTCGCTCATTTTCTACTACTGCAGCGCTACGACTGGGGTGCCTCCAGTTCCAACCGCTGCTCCGAACTGTAATTTGGTGCATCGCACGTGGAACAAGACGGTGGATGAGCCACATGTCGACCAAAGGGGTCCTGTTAAGTGTGTCACCATTTCGTGTGCGGACTCACCCTGCTTGAGTTGCTACGCCAACACGACAGGAGCAGCCTACCACTTGGTTTTGCTCTTTGGTGAATCCCGACTATATTGATCTAAAAAGATACGTGCTGAACTACACTCTCCGTCTCGGTTTATAGGGCACGCACGTAGTTCTAGGTCATCCATTTGACTAACGAAATATGAGTTACTAGTATGTCACAAAAAGTACTACTATGTCATTGGATTCTTAAGCGGATGTAGTTGTATTTAAAATTCGAGGGCGGGGCTTTTCCTGCGCGGTAGGCGGGGCAGTTTCGCCTAGTCGGTTCCATAGAGACGCGAGAAGACGAGCGAGTAGGCTGCTGCAAACGTAGGGCTATGTGATTTGACAGCGAGCTACTGCTGGACAGGTGGGGCCCCGTGATTTGACTTGCCATTTTCATTTTAACTGTGGTGCTACGACCGGCGTGAGTCTCCTGATTCCTAACCACCTCCATACAGGTGCCTCTCCCAATGCTCCACCATGTAGTTGAGGCTGGCTCTTGCATTGGAGCCCACTTCTCCACTTTTCCTTGCCTCTTTCCTCCACACATGCAAAAATGCCATGTAAAGCGGGCTTATAGCCCACTATTGTAGTACTTACTTACTCCTACATGTGCTAAGCTTGCCACATCGGCATAAAGTCTGATGTGCAAGTTTGGTGACCCAAGGAAGAAACGGTGCTAAGTGCGTGTACCTAGGTGAAAAGACAATTTTGAGTCTATAGCTAATTAAATGAAGTAAACTTAGCAACACCATTTCATTGGAAGAGGTCACTCCTTGGCAAATGCAATAAATACTAGTACTCCCTGTGTCTTAGTGTCAAAAACGTTCTTATATTATGGGATGGAGGGAGTACGAAGAAAGAGATAGAGAGGAGTAAAAAAATAAATACACTTATAGCCAACCTTATAGCTAACCTTGTTGTAGTATGAGTGACTAAGTGATGACTATGTATGACATGCCAACATCAGATAGCCTAACGCACCATGTTAAATCTCCAAGGGCGCGACCGCGCGAGCGACGCGACGGTCATGGTAGGCGCAGCCATGATACGGGCTGCTGGCAGCCCTTGGATCTGAGATCAAACGGTTGCATGCTAAGTTGCTGAAAATTTGCAGAATAACCCTCCAGGATAGGATATTCACCCATAGGTCTAGAATCACGCCATGCAACCGTTCGATCTCAGATCCAAGGCTCTCAGAAGCCCATATCATGGGAGAATGGAAAGCCACTACCCCGCCGTTTGCACGCTGGAAGTTCGCTCGTACTCGTCCCCGCACGTCCTTCAATACTACGGCAGTTCCACTAATCCTAACCCTCCTCCCAAATCCACGGCGTCCCAAATCTCCATGATCGGCGGTGAGTACAAGGTTAGAACCATCACCGGCTATGAGTTCAACGTCATCTACACCCGTTCTTTCGCAATGGTGAAAGGATGCCTTTCTCGCTTCAGACCCATGTTCAAAGACTCAGATGATGAGCGGGTCGCTGGGCTAGATGTTGAGTACACCACAGTCCTGGGAGGAGAGAAGGATCTAAAGGACGTAGAGAGGAAGAAGCCTGCCGTGATCCAGGCTTGCGTGCATGAGATATGCTTGGTCTACCACATATGACATGCCGACGTTGAATGCTTGGATTTTAAGAACTTCCTCGAGAGCAACCTAGTCAAATTCGTTACTGTAGACTTTGGTAACAACAAAGAAGTCCTGCGTCGGATAGGCCTCGTTGTAGGCAACCCCTTCGACCTCCAGAAGAATCGGCTGCTGCCCTCTGGTGGCCAGCCTTCAATGCTAACCCTGGCAGGAGCCATTGTTCATCCTTCATACGGTAAACTGGAGAAACCTCATTACACGTTTCATCGTCATGCATGGCAGTGGAATGTACTAGATATAGACCGCATCCACTACGCTGCAATGGATGGCTACCTTTGTTTCAATACCTACAAGGGTTGGATGAAGAGCAAGAGCCAAGTGTGCGGTTCAAGCAAAGAAGTATCAGCCAAGAGGAAGAGGGACAAGGACGAAGTCGAGGACGTGGACGAGGACTCCTCCGAGTGAGTAAGGTGTCAGTATCATTGCTCATGGTGGTTCTAATGCAGTGTCTATCATATTAGTTGCATAGCTTAATTTCAGGTGTGCTTAGTTGAATTTGAGGGGTGTGTTGTGCTGAGCCCCAGCAGAACTATGTTATGTTTCTTCTTGTTACTTTAACTCCTTAGTATGATACATACTACTAGTATTTCTTTAATAGAATTTAGCACCCCAAATAAGCACGTACTAGCTTTTTTAATAGTACTATATGCATAATTTGGCGACGAGCGTTCTCTATATGTACTACCTTTTTTTTAAATTCAATTTTTGCTCCACGGCGCAATCCATCGATAGTACTACGGTACAAAAGTATACATTTTTTAAAAGGCTGGAGTACTGTTCATCACATATATAGCCAGTTAAATTCTCAACCTAGAACGACGTGCATGCCATGTAGTAAACCGATACGGAGGAAGTATAGTAAAAATGAGGTGATTTTACCGAGCGATCGGCGGGGGAGCATGGCCTATCATGCGGTCCCACATGTCATGATGTACCAAGGCGATGCGCGTGTCCCTCTTGAGGCAGAAGCAATACTACATGGTTTGAGATGATGGCGAACCGAGTGTGAAATAATGGTTGCTTCATCCGTCTGGGAAGGTGCGGCATTGTGATTTGACGTCTGATTGCTCATTACTACTACTGGGCCGGTACGAGTGGGGTGTGTCCCTCCTGCTGTTTTGCACTGTTATTTGGTGCTTGACACGTCGACCCGGTTGCTATATGTCCCACATGTCGGCGACATGAAGTACCTAATTCATGAAAGGGAGCGTCGACAGAGGAGTATACTACAGAATTTATGAAAGGGAGTGAGACTTAGTTTTGGAAAAATCTGTTTTTACAGAGTACATACCCACTAGGGTTTATAGGGCTCATCTAAAAAACATTCGTTTTTCCGTTTGATAAGTCTCAATTATACTATACTAGTAGTAGTACAATTACATGTTGGATTTCGAGGTGCGTTAGATCACCCGACGCAAGCAGTGTCAAGAGGATACTAACCAATGCATGTACAAGTTCATGGAAATTTAGTGGTCATTCATGCATTCATTCTAATTAATGCCTCGGTAAACATAACTTCTTGAGAAAAACGAGCGTACTAATTACTTGTGCAAACTACGAAATTAATTCGACCACTCACCGTCTACCTTGGTTGGAGAGATTTTGAAATTGAGCCATAAACTAGAAAGGAGGGAGTAGTAACTTTTGTCTTGATTACTATTTGTGGCCTTGTATAGATGCAAAATGTATTTATTTATAGTGGCCTGGTATAAGTAAATGGAGGGAGTACTAACCAAGGTACATAGTAGGGATGAGGAGTAAACGGAGGGAGTAGTACTCCCTCCGTCTAGGTGTGTGGTCGTCTTACGAAAACCAAATAATCCCAAAACACTTAGGCGCGGTGCATTAAATTCTACCTCGTTCTTGTTTCTTGACATATCAACCAATAAGAGATGTGGGGGTGTGCATGCTTTTAATGACTTGAGACTACCAAACACGACATGCAGTGGTTGCATGCAATGCTATTAGTTAGCAAATGAACATTAAGTTCTCTCGTTTTCTCCTCCTCCTTGGTCACGGTGCACAACCTAAGATGACTTACTCACCTAGACAGAGGGAGTAAAATTTTCTCATCGTGTTGCGAGCCATCGTGCGCATGGGCGAGGGAGCGGGCGTAAGGCGTCGTACAGTAGTAGGAGTACTACTACTACAGTAAGCAAGCTTCACCTCATCCTGCGAGCCACCGCGCCCGTGGGCGGGGGAGACGGCGTACTAAGAAAGCTTATCCTCGTTCTGCGAGTTGACGGGACACATCAAAAGTACTCTAGTGTATAGAGCCTTGCCTCTAAGGTAGGCCCCACATGGTTTATCTCTTTTATTAACATAACACATCAAGTCGCAATTTGTTTGTTTACCCGTGGTAGACGATCCTCCCTCCACAAAGTGGACAACCATTACACGTGCCAAATTACCACGTGGGCTGCCTTTTTCATACAGAAATGAGCTCCACCGTGTACCCGCGTGGGTGTGGTTGGGAAAGAGATGGGAGTACGTGCGCCGTGTGTGCACCTCTTCTCTTCATGCACGTCCCCCACCTATGTAGTGTGTGTGAGAGAGATACAAACCTAGACATAATTCGCCGTCCATCCCCATGCCTCCGCCCAGTCCGACCACCAGTCACCACCACGCCCCACTCCTCCTCACCTTATCTCTCATCTTTCTCCCTCCATTTTTATATACAAGGGGCCACTATCAAAGTTACAATTTGCAGATATACAAGGCCACTAACACTAATCGATGCAATATTAATGGTGTTTGCCTCGTGGTACTAGCAAAGGAGGACATTAATTATCCCTTGCATGCATGCGGGAGTTTGTAAAAAAATGCATCTTGATGTTCCGTGCAATGCACGGGCATCTTGCTAGTCCATGAAAACAACACATGGAAAAATTCCACGGTGAACGAGGGATTTGAATCTGTTGGGAGGGGCTGTTTGGATCTTGCCCGGGGTAGACAAAATATTGGCGACCCTTTTGTCCACCGGTGCCTTTGCTACCGATGAACGAGGAATGGCCCGGGTGCTCATGCTGTCATGCATCCTCCAGCGCGCACGTTGGAGACGAGCTCGCACGAGCTGTGTTTTTTTGTCCCACAACACCGCCCGAGCCGCCCGCAGACCGACCGGCGACCCGCAAATTACGCCATCCAATCGAGCGAAATTCACGCAAACACGTAGACAAACTGATATTTCATATAAACAATGACGAGAATCATATAAAATACCGGATTTTCATACAAACATGACGGATTTCATTACATTCAAATGAACTACGTGGTGCTAGTTCTGGACAACACAGGTATATAATACCCGGCCTAAATGAACACCGCCAATCGATTTGTGTTCCTCATGTCTGGCAGCACGATCACCGGACTGCCGGGAGCCCCGGAGGTATATGCTTCAGCGCAAAGGACGACTCGCTTCCCCACTGCCCAACTGATATCATTGGGTGGTGCCGAAGATGATGGTGGCTGGCACCGGTTCGAGTTCATCACCGGCCACTACTTTGCCATGGCCGCCACCGGCTCGAGTTCATCCTAACATTCCCCTCTTCTGTGGAGCCCATGCGGGGTCGACGAAGGTCCTCGCAACAAACGGATCCGGCAAGACACCTGCTGTGTACGCCAGCGTTGCCTCCGCGGTGGCCTTCATGGGACCCAAGCGGCGGCGGCCTCCCATGTTCTACTTCTCCTTGATTATGGCGGCGGACGCGGAGACGCTGGCCACCAACTCGTCGCTCTCCGCGCACCCGGATTCTGTCGCTGCTTGCATGGCGCGGCCGCCGGCATGGGAGTCTCGGCCACCGAAACAGGAGACGCGGTACGAGGCGGCGGCGTGGACGGCAGCAACGACGCCCGTGCGCCGCTCCTTGTCGAGCTGGCCTTTAGCGGCGAGTTGCTGAAGCGCGCGCCGGCTTGGGGCGGCAATTGGCTCCGTCAGGCGAGGGGAGGGAGGTGGATCAGTGAGCTGCATAGCTCATATCCGGCGGGCTACCCAGCCGGCTTGGATGCGGAATAACTAATCTTCGTAAGCCATTGTAAGAGTGGACAAAATTGTGGAGGAGATAGGGGAGCAGCGGAGGTGTGCGATTCTTGGCCGGCGTTTGGCCTCATTTAAATAGGAGATTAAATAGACGGAGGATGGGAGGAGCTCGGCTGGTGTTGCGTTTAACGCCGGCACGGTCATGAACGGACGTGTGTCCAGAGTGGGTTTCTCGGCTTCCACACGGGCGGGTTTCATGGAGGCGTTTGAATGCGGCACAGAGGCGTGTTCAGCCGGGTGTACAGCGAGTGGCGCCCTCGACTCTGACCTAGGACACCGCGCCGTTCTTCCACTGACGTGTGGGCTCTTTGGGTGCATGGCCTGCATGTTAGTGACCCAACGCAGGCAGGGCACATCAGAGGAACCTTTGGTAGGCCAGGGCGGTCAGAAGCAGGCATTTCATAAACCGATGATTGTTCATTGAGTGTGACGTCATCTTTTTCATGTAGATAAGCCTACTATGTTGATAGCCCGTCCGATACATTGTGATTCATAAAGACCGCTACAAACATCAATGTTCTGCTTATCACAGATAAGATTGATTAATACCCATAACAATCCATGTCCTTAACAAAGGGTGCATGCACGTATAGGTTGAGCGTGTGTCTTGCGTCGTGTTCTGTGTGCATGCAGGCGTGCGAGTGTTGCGTGCGTGCAAGGGTACGTTTTAGTGTTGCATGCATGGGTGCGTACGTGCGTGTGTTTGTGAGTGCATGTGTACATGTCAGTGTTGCACGCCAGCATGCGTGCGTGTGTACGTGTCAGTGTTGCACGCCTGCATGCGTGCGTGTCTTGCGTGCGTGCATGTGTACGTTATGTGTACGTGTTAGTGTTGCACGCCTGCATGTGTGCGTGTCTTGCCTGCATGCATGTGTACGTGCGGGGTGAGGCTACACGTCAGTCGACTGACTTTTTCATCTTTGGTCATTAGATTTTCCAGCCGCTGGATACGAAATCAAGGGCCTCCAGTTTATCATCAAACTCCACCCCCCTGAGCCGCCAAGCCCCTGCCGCCCGCGGCCGGCCCGCGCCGCCACGCCGGCCCGCCCTCCCCAAAACCAATCCCCACCGCCGGTCTGCCGCCGCACCGGCCATCCCTCTAGCAGCCCCCTCCCCCCCGCGCCGAGCTTTTTCTCCGGCGATCCCCGCCCCACCGCCCAATGAACGCCCTCCAACCGCCAGTGACTGCCAACCAGAGGTCTCACGGCTTCGAATACCCACCGACCACTAATTTATTACCATTTCTGTCCTTCATATACACGCTGATGGGTGGGCCCTATGGTAATGTGCACTGCTGAATGTGGACCGTTTGACTGGTCAATTGATCGTGTTATCAACAAATTACGTAACTGTATGGTGAGCCAGTGACCGTATGATCACCCTAAAATGTACTCCTATTTTATTAACATGGTACAGACTCAAACTACCATTTCTTTCTTACATATACGGGCTGACAGTGGGCCCCACGGTTACGCGCCCCGATGGTGCAACACTAGTTGCACCGCGTGGAACGTTTGACTGGTCAATTGATTGTGTCATCAACAAAATACGGAGTTGTACGGGTGAGCCAGTGACCGTATAATCATGACATGTATTTGTTTAACACGGTACAGACGCAAGGGCTCATATATACGCGCAAACACTCACCGCTATAAGAGCACACACGCGAACCCTACCCCTATGAGCACCTTTGAGAGAGTGGGCCAGCATATATGATCTTGAGATTTTAGGAAGTCACTATAGGTGCCTCATAGTCGAGTGGAATGTCTCCTCCCACTGAACATGCATCGCCGGAAAATACTGAAATTAACACAAGATAAATGCGAGCACCGGGACTTTAACCTTGGTGGGCTCGAGAAACAACTGTCCTCCTAACCATCCAACCACATGTTGGTTAGCACAGCAAAATGTATGTGGTGACCGTGATGAGCTTATTCTGAAGTCCAGTGACCATATCGTGCTTTCTCTTCAAATACAATGACTGTAAGTGTCGTCAACAAAATACAGAGCACGCATCAAATGCAAAGTCCGTCAGTGTCATTAACAAAATATGGAGACGTATCGTGAGCTAGATACCGTTGTACTATTGTATATGCTTATTTTCTTAGTGGCCAATTGCGTGTGTGGTGTGGTGGGCACATCATTTCTAGTTGTGGTGGGTCAACATGAAGAATCATGGGTCGGTTCCATCCTGCACCACAGATAGGTTGGTCCGAGACGTGTTATATGAAGACCCATGTGGAGGACTCGGCGTACAACACGAAGCTACCCGAGTCGCGAAGGACTCTATCCCCACTGGTGATAAGCCGACTATATATGATTTGTAACCCTAGGCCCTTAGTATGCTATGCAAGCTTGGGGGCTAGTTCGTCGATAGTATAGACACATGCACAATGCCTGGTATTCACATGTACTTTGTACACACCCCTATCACTAATATACAGTACCAGGAGTAGGCTCTTTCTTCAACTGCAAGGGTCCGATCCGAACTAGGGTAAAACTTTGCCTCGTATTACCATCCAGCCTAACAGCCAGGGATATCCTTCCGAATGATACGATGAAATCATATCTACCAACTACTAAGAGAGAGGTGTGTCGAGGGGGGGGGGGGCAATGTGGGCGAGAGAGGCCTAAAGATAATGTGCGCGCGGGAGACACGTAGGCACATATATGTGCGTATAGAGGGCTAGTAGAGACCATGCGTGTGTATATATGCATGCGAGAGAAATAGTGTTTTCCAACTGAGATTAGTGAAAAGAGTGGTACATAGTAGTCAGAAAGAAAGAGAGAGAAACAAAGAGAGCATGTGCGTGAGACACCTCGACACCCTGGGAGAGATTGTGAGCATGTGTGAAAGAGAAATGCCGATGCATATAAAGTGTGTGCACTTATGCGTTAGATAGAGAGATATATAACACGTTTGTGAGAACGGGGCGAGGCATAGTGCATCTACGTGTAAAAGGCGGTTCTACGCATTAAATTAAAATATAAATGGCATTATTATTTTTGGATGAGATCATGAATTTTGCAAATTGCGTATGGAAGAAAATCGGTCTATCAGACACCCATACTCTATTGAATTCTAGCATGTGCATGTGTTTATTTCATATTATCGATCCATAGAGTGAGAGAGGTCTGAAATACAGGCAATGGATGCTTTTGCAATTCATATATAAACATTAATTAGTGCACTCCATGTTGTTAGTGTGAAGCACTTTATACATTTGTCACTTGCATGGATACATTCCAAATTGCTAGCTACGAAATAGAATACATGTCGAATTCAACATAAAGGGGGTTTCAAAGATTTGAATTCATAGGAAGTGCATTCATCTATTTGAACCCGAGATAATGGCATTTGTAAATCAGATGTAAAAGGGGGCATCAATCTTTGTTGTGAGTTTGAACATGCTATATATATTCATACACATATCTAACTTTTTATTTTTTGCAACCAAGGAGATTATATCTGGAACCATGCATGAACTGAGGTAAGTTGCATATTTTTGAATATATACTCGTGTACAATTTATATTCAAATGTACCCCCTCCATTCCAAAATAATCATAGCTTTAGGATTTTCAAGAGTAAAGATTTGTGAAGTTTGACAAATCCTGAAAGTTCAATTCAAGAGAACCGAAAATGTTAATGCTTCTGCTCCCAAATATTGAACGAAGCGCCAAATAGGCCTATGGTCACCAGAAACCGTGGGAGACTAATGTTTGGTGGTAGGAAATTACTGTCCTGACTCTGGCCCGTGTAGCCTATCGGCTCGATGTCCAAAGGTCTAAACCGGGGTAGGTTTCTAACTTCACCAAGACGCCAGTCTCAACCGCCTCTGAGAAGCATTCATACGTCGTGGGCGCCTAAACACCCATGCGCTCGGCCGAAATCTATCCCGCCCACATTTGGGACACCTGACATGACTGTCCTACCCCCAACCCGCAATATGTCCGAAATTTTAGATGGGGGCAAAGTTTGTAACTTTCCCCAAATTTCAAACAAGCGCCTCTCAAATCGAAACATTGTTCCCCCTTAGTTCCCCACCTCCCTTCGTTTCCCCATTCATACTCTGTGGGTGCGAAAACACCCTCTCCACGAGCCGCGAAACCCCAGCATCCTTCGTCCTCCACCCCATAGCGGCCAATCCACCGCCGCCCTCCTCCATCACGCCGGAGCCGGTACCCCAACGTCGTCGTCCAATGCAACCGCAACCGCAACGCCCTCAAGGACTTAGTAGCTGAAGCTGAGGCAGAGCTGCCTCCACGACACCGACGCCGACGTGCGCCATACCAGAACCACTCCGACCACGCCATCCCGCGCCTCACTGCCGCGGCTCCACTGTCGCAACCGTCCACCGCACCGGAGCTGTTCCCGCTACGCCGTTGTTCGCCGCCTCGGATCTGCTTCCCCGCCGCCGACAGAAGGCCAATGCACCACACTCAACAACTTGGCCATGGGTTCGTCCAAGGCTGCACCGTCCTCCACAACTTCTGGTTTCCGGTGAACAACAAGAAGATCGTCGGAAAAACAGAAGGAGGACACAACACTGCCAGCAGAAAGAGGTACTCCTCTCCCCTTATTTGTGCAAATCTTGCGTCCCCGCTCACACCGTATTCATCCCACGAAAGAAACTAGTTGAGTGCTTCTTACTGCATCTTCTTCGTGATACTAGATGCACAAGGTTTCCTCCCTTTTACTATTTCACCTTTGCTAGAGGTCAGTAGCCCGCCTGGATTTCAACTCAGGGTCAGTTGAACCGCAATTAAAAGAAGCAGCACCCGCTTAGGCGCGCGGAGCACCTAGTCCGCCTGTTCCCCGGGGAAGCGGCGCATCGGTGTCTATCATAGGGGTGTGGGGCGCAGGAGCTGCTTGCGCCCAATCTGGAGGTCAGCGGGGCTTGAATGGATGGCCGGGGGGTGGTGCCAAGCATGACGATGCAGTGAGGTCGAGGAGAGGGCGCAGGCAATGGAGGAATACTAGGCCGATGGTCGCTGGCGTTTCGAGGAAGATCCTCAACACTGACTGGCTGGAGGTAGATGAAGGCGATCTGCCCGTTCTTTGTACATCGGACGGTGCAAAAAAATGGACTGACCTATTTGCTTTCAGTCGACTATTATTTTCATAGAATGTTGTAGTAATTTAGTGTGCCATGCATGTTGTAGAGCTATCATATGTCTCCCGTCATTTATTTCTCACTGACCTGCTATCTACTACCTTTACACTATACTAATTGTGCACACACTTCACCCATACTCACACTATTGTTTTTTTATGCATGGTTTCAGACTCTGATGCAGTGTTGATGAATGAAGAAAAGAAAAGACAGAAGTCGCTCCAGTGTAATTCGAAGATAAGCACTAAGCGTTTCGGCGCTCTAATGGGTGCAGTGTCAGCAGTTGGAGACAGTAAACGTAGCTCTGCAGTTGATGATCTCAATTGCCACACACAACCATCCCAGGTGCTTGCTTTAACTTCGCGCTATCAAATGTGGTTGCATGTTGCATATGGTGTCTAGCTTGTATTGCTTCCAATTTGGTTAAATTGCATCTGCTTACTTTACACACTATTCCTTTCATAATGACATGCCTTCCTGTTTTTGATACATACTACATATGTCTATTAACCATGTTCGTACATCAAACTAATGCTCTTTTGTATCCCTCGTCAATCACTTATGATGAGACAGTCACCCGGGTGGGTTACTGTGAGACGCCCTACTCGTTTAAAGAGTGCAGTGTCATCCTCCCCACAGGATTCTCAAGAAACAACAAGGCTAAATGAAGATAGTCAACGTAGCTCTCTAGTTGATCACTGCAATTCCCCCACACCACCATCGCAGGTGCTTGCTCTTACTTGGTAGTGTGATATGTGGTTGCATGTTGCATATGGTGTCTACCTTGTAATGCTTCTAATTAGGGTAAATTGCATCTGCTTAGTTAACACATTATACCTGTGGATATGACACGCCTTCCTGTTTTTGGTACATACTATGTCTTTCTATTAACCATGTTATTACATCAAACTACGTTTCTTGTGTATCCCTCATCAATGCTCCTAATTTGGTAAATTGCATCTCCTTAGCTTACACATTATACATGTGAATATGACACGCCTTCCTATTTTTGGTACATACTACATCTGCCTATCACACCATGTTCTTACATCAAACTACTATTCCTGTGTATCCTGCATCTATCGCTTATGATGAGACAGTCATGCGCGTGGGTTAATATGAGACGCAATACTCTTATAAAGAATTCAATTTCATCCTCTCCACATGATTCTCAAGAAACAGCAAGCCTAAATGAAGATATTGAACATAGCTCTGTACCTTAAGACCGCACTTCCCCTACACCACCATCACAGGTGCTTTCTCTAACTTCGCCGTGTGATATGTGGTTGCATGTTGCATACGGTGTCTAGCTTGCAATGCTTCTAATTAGGGTAAATTGCATCTGCTTAGTTTACACACTATAGCTGTGAATATGACATGCCTTCCTATTTTTGATACACACTGCATCTATGTGTTAACCTTGTTCTTACATGAAACTACCTCTCTTGTGTATCCTGCATCAATCACTTACGATGAGTCACCTTTATTCATTGCATATTGCATATTATTTCTATCCTGTTGCCATGTATTGCTTCTAATTTGGTCAAATACATTTGTTAGGGCACCCTTTTAATTTGGCAGAGTGATATTGGTTTCATCTTTCATATGGTTTCTAGCTTGCATCGATTCTAATAAGTTCAAGCACCTTGTGCTTAGTTTACACTTTATACATCATACATGTCAATATGTCACGCCGTCCTATTTTTCATACATATTCCATCCTCCTATCATGCGGCTGCCTTACATGAAAGTAGTGTTCGTTAGTATCATGCATCAATGAGTTCTGAAGAGCAATTTTTATTCCTTTTTCTTGTGGGTTTGACTTGACAAGGCAAAATCAAGAAAGAGGAAGGAAAAGAGTAAGGAAGGCGATGATGGTGGTCCTCTGCAGCAACATAAATGGAGCATCTGTACCGATTCTCCTTGTACTGATAGTGCATTACAAGGTCCAAGTCTCTGCTCCCCTGCTCCACCATCCAAGGTGCTTACTCTAACTTGGCAGTGTGATATCTGGTTGCATGTTTCATATGGTGTCTAGCTCGTATTGCTCCTAATTAGTGTAAACTGCATCTACTTAGCTTACACATGATACATGTGAATATGACACGCTTTCCTGTTTTTGGTACATACTATATCTGTCTATCACACCATGTACTTACCTGAAACTACTCTTCTTGTGTATCCTGCATCAGTCACTTATGATGGGACACCTTTAAGTTGGCAGTGTGATATTGGTTTGCGTCTTGAATATGATTTCTAGCATGTATTGCTTCTAGTTTGATGAACGCCACCTATGACGAGACAGTTTTAACTTGGCAGAGTGATATTGATTGCACCTTCCATATGGTGTCTTGCAGTGTTTCTAATTTGTTGAAGTGCCTTCTGCTTAGTTACCACATCATAGGTGTGAATATGTCAAGCCGTCCATTTTTTTGTACATATTCCATCCTCGTATCATGACTTTGCCTTTCATCAGAGTAGTGTTCGTCAGTATCATGCATGAATGAGTTCTGAAGAGCGAATGATATTCCTTTTTCTTTTCGGTATGACCTCACAATGCAAAATCAATAAAGCTGAAGGAAATTGGCAAGGCATTGGATGATGGTGGTCCTTCCGAGCAACTGAAATGGAGGTTCTCTACAGATTCTACTCCGCCATCCTCCCAACAAGATTCACAAGACAACGCAAGGCTAGACAGTCAATGTAGCTGTGTAGATGATGAGCACATCTCCCCTACTCCACCATCACAGGTGCTTGCTCTAACTTGGCACTATTATATGTGGTTGCATGTTGCGTATGATCTCTAGCTTGTATTGCATCTAACTTGAATTGCATCAGCTTAATTTACACATAATGCCTCTGAATATGACACGTGTTCCTGTTTCTAGAACATATATGTGTACATGATGAGCACATATCCCCTACTCCACCATCACAGGTGCTTGCTCTTACTTGGAACTCTTATATGTGGTTGCGTTTTCCGTATGATGTCTAGTTTGTATTGCTTCTGATTATGTTGAATTGCATCTGCGTAGCTTACAACTTATACCTGCAACGATCACTTACCCATAAGACACATTTAACTTGGGACTGTGATGTAGGTTGCATCTTGCATTGTCTTCTAGCTTGTACTGCTTCTAATTTCTTGAAATGGCACTTACGACGAGACACTTTTTACCTGATAGAGTGATATTGGTTGCATGTTCATATGGTGCCTAGCTTTCATTTCTTCTAATTTTGTTGAAATGCCTTCCGCTTACTGTTTTTTCATACATATTCCATCCTCCTATCGTACGTGTGAATATGAAACGCTGTCTTTTTTTGTATATATTCCATCCTCCTATCCTGCGCTTGCTTTACATCAAAGTAGTGTTCGTCTGTATCATGCATCAACCAGTTATGCAGAGCTAATTTTATTCATCTTCTTGTGGTTTTGACTTCATAAGGCAATATCAGAAAATAGGAAGGAAAAGAATAAGTCAGGGGATGTTGGTGGTCCTCCGCACCGACGCAAACAGAGACTCTCTAGATTTACCACTGCTACTGCTAATGAAGTTGAAGTCCCAAGTCTACATGATGAGTTGATCTCCCGTACTCCACCATCACAGGTGCTTGCTCTAAGTTGATAGTGTGATAATTGGTTTCATGTTGCCTATGTTGTCTAGCCTGTATTTCTTCTATTTTGATTAAATTGCACCTGCCGAGTTTATACGTTATACATGTGCATATGACATGGCTTTCTATGTCTAGAATACACTGCATCTATCTATCATACCATGTTCTTACATCAAAGTACTGCTGTTGTGTATCCCGCATCAGTCACTCATGATTGGACGCTTTTAACATCGCAGTTTGATAGTGGTTGCATCTTGCATTGATTTCTACGTTGTACTGCTTCTAATTTTTCGAATTGCCACTTATGACAAGACCCTTTTAACTTGGCAGAGTAATATTGGTTGCATCTTTCATATGGTGTCTAGCTTGCATTACTTCTATTTTCTTGAAAATCCTTCTGCTTAGTTTGCACATCGTAGCTGTGAATATGTCATGCCGTCCTATTTTTCTTACATATTCCATCCTCATACGGTTGTCTTACATCAAAGTATTGCTTGTCTGTATCATGCATCAATGAGTTCTGAAGAGTGATTTTATTCTTTTGTGTTGTGGGTACAGCTTGACATGGCAAAGTCAAAAAAGAGCAAGGAAAATAATAGTAGGGAGTGCTGTTACTCATCGGGTGAAACGGAAAAGGATCTATCATCGAGATTCTGCTGGTACTTATAGTGCAGTAGAAGGTCCAAGTCCACCAGCTAAATCTACAAACACAGTATCACCTACTCCACCAGCTGCAGCATCCGCTTCAATTGTACCAGCATCTCAACCAGTTACTCGTTCGTTTGCTCCGGAACTGGCCAGTTCCCAAGCTGCCTTCACACCTAACACTACTTCTGAAGCACTGCTGACACAACAGGAATTGGAAAGATCAGATGAACCTCATGAGCATCAACACCAAGACGGTACCTGACCGAGTCAAGTTGCAGTTGCATGCTCCTCTATATGTACTCTCATAGTTTGATGTACACTAACACTTTCCATATTCGTTGTTGAACTAGCACCACGGCGCAAGCGGAAACAGACATCAGGGATGATGCTTGACATATTAACAAAATCTAAAGGAGGAAGAATGGAGATCCATTTTGAGGCAGGTTTAAAAAGGCCATGTGATGCTACAGAGTCAGCCAAGTTAGTATCAGAGGCAGCCATTCCCGTTAGGTGTCATGCACGTATCCTCCCAACGTGGATCCAGTACAGGAATGAGAAAGACAATACCCAGTTTAACACATTCCTTGACCATTTATCTGTAAGTAATGTTATTCATCGCAATTAGTAATATTGTCTTGCTCTGTCCCATACTTTCTAGATTCCTCCTAATAAGACTCACATTCTTTTTTCAACAAATGAGGTTCAAGTTGGATCCAAAATATGATGCAACTAAACAAGCATGCACTCATGTTTTTCAGTCGGCTCTGCGACAGTATCGGTACCACCTTAGAAAATCTCACTTTGAAGGCAAGGCTAACAATGAAATTGCCCATACATCTCTAGTGGAATATATTACAGATGAAGACTGGACAGCCCTCGTTAAACACTGGTCTGATCCAAAGTATCAGGTAGGCTATCTGTATTTGATCAGACCACATATTGAACATGTATTTATGTATGTGCCTTACAAGTGTATCTTGTTCTAGGCTAACTGTTTGAAGAACAAAACCAACCGTTCTAAAGTGAAATTCCAACAGACAACAAGATCTCGTAGCTGTATTGCACACTGCAAGGCTCTTGTAAATAGCTACTACTTCCTTTTCTTTTGTGTGCCATATTATCGTATATATATTGACTTGTTCCAAATACAGAGGAAAGCCCGTGCGGACCAAAAAGAACCTGAACCGAATGCAGTGCAAATCTTCAAGGATTGCCACACCAGCAAGATGAAGGGCATGAACACACCAGTTCAAGCCGCTGTTGTAAGTCCTTACTCCTCCGCCTTGAACTGATTGGTACTGCGATGTATTCATTTAACTACTTGGTTTGCAACCAATGTCAGTTACTCTGTTAACTTTTATACATAGTTGTCTTAATGTATCATTTCACCTTACATGGTTTAAAAGAGATGAAGGATATTCTTTTGGTCTTGATCTGTAATCTAGTTGTTATATTCACGTGCGCACACAATGATAAAATAGCCCGTTTGTTTTATATCTGTCTGCCCATGATATGAATGATGTCATACTATGTTCATCCTACTTTAAACCATGTCTCTTTATCCTTAGATGTCAACGAATGTGAGGAAATAGACAATACAGTAGGCATGCTACATGGACATATGTTCCGAAAGGGATTTTATTATGTAGTTGGCACTACAATACATGCTAATGTATTACAGTAGTTCACCAAAATAAGTTATGTATAAATGTTTAACCTACTTTGTTTGTTTTTGTCTCATTAGTAAATTATCTGGTACACTAATCTATAAGTTCAAACTTCTAGGAAGCTATGGAACAAATGATTGAACAGCCACAACCATCTGAAGGTGACGAGGCTACGACAGGCACAATGTCACCTCTTGCTGCAGTGCGACAGTATCTCTCCACTAACAGTGCAAAAAGCACCTTCCCGCGTAATTCTGGGCTGGTTGTCAAGGTAACCTCGTCCAAATCGCCTTCTGAACAAAATCTTCCTTCTAGACAGAGTGATATATCTGTGCTCCAGACACAAGTCCAATCCCTAATGGACGTTGTTTCGGAAACAAGAATAGTGTTTGAGAAATGTCGTCAATATATGAATGGTTTTGAAACCAGACTATCAGACATTCGATTCGTTGTTCAAGAGCAATGGCGGAAAAAAGGTGGAGATCGTGCTGCTCCATCAGATTCTACAGCCTGAAACATTAGCACTCAGGTCAAATGATCTGTGCTTCTATACATCTGATGGTGCTTTTATCTGGAAGGACTGTAAACTTTATGCCAACATGCCTTTTGTTGTATGGTTGGAATTTATTTTGTTGTGATACAACATTTATGATGCTGCCACAGGCTGTAGTAATTACGATGCTATTTTTGTATAGTGTAGGTTTATCTTAGAAATGTATTCGGCCGAAAGCTTCGTAGGAGCCCAACATACCAACATTCGTCGGGCCCATTCCAGTTGGGCTAAAAACGATTACGGGCCAAAGTTGGCATGTAGCCCACTAAAAATATCTGGGCCTAAATCAGCATAAGCTTTCATATTTTTCTGGTAAGCCTGTGCCCATAGTGGGCCTTTAACATGCCTAAACATAATTTGGGCCCTCAGTAAAATTAGGCCATTTACAGGTGTAAATATCTCGAGCCCATAAAAACATGGGCCTTTAATAGACCGAAAGTGAGATTGGGGCTTGATTGTGCCAAATAACCCAACGGACTTAGCAGGCCGAAGTGGTGGCCCATTTACGATGCGGATCTTTGACAGGCCGAAATTCGGATGGGCCGTAATGCGCCGACCTAATAAATGGGCCTTTAACGGGCCGAAACTTTGGTCAGGCTAGATTATCGCCATTTTTATATGGGCCGTTAATGGGCCCGATATGACATTGAGCCACATATGGCCCATGGTCTACGTCCGGCGTTAACATGCCAAAAATGACAATAGGCCGAAAGTGGCCTAAATCTATAGTGGGCCTCTAACAGGCTGAATGTTAGACATGGCCGAATATGACCCAAATCCTTTACGGTCGTTTATGGGCCGAAAGTTTTGATGGCCTGTAAATGGGCCCAAATGAAGCCGGACCTTTAACAGGCCGAAAATACACCGGGCCGTAATTTGGCCCAATTACTTAGCGGACAGTTAACGGGCCAGAAGTGACCATGGGCTGCATTGATGACAAGTTTAGGACATGCCATTGACGGGCCGATTTGACAGAGAATGTTGGGCCTTTATCTGGGCCGACCCATTATGGTCTGCAGAATCTTGTGGGACTTTAGCTGGGCCGGCCAATTGTGGTCTGCAAAATCTTGTGGGCCTTTAGCTGGGCCGACCCATTATGGTCTTCAAATTCATGTGGGCCTTTAGCTAGGCCGGCCCATTATGGTCCGCTAAATTTTGTGGGTCTTTAGCTGGGCTGGCCCATTATGGCCCGCTAAATCTTATGGACCTTCGGTTGGGCCGGCCCATTTAAACTTTGTGGGCCACTTTTGGGCCAGTCCACGTGCCAACATATCATAGGCCATCTCGACCGTTGGATGAGTGACACCTGTGCCAAACGCGGAGCTGACGCGTGGATCCGCCAGCCAATGAGAATTTTACACGTGGAAAATCGGCATTGGTCATGGCTGTTAACGGGTTATCGGATCCAAAATCCGACTCGATAGCTGAACGACGTTCCGTTACGGAGGATGCCATGTGTCGGTCACCCTTGACGAAAGCACTTCTGTGACGCGCGATTTATCGTCATGGAAGTGGACACTTCCATGATGATAATTTTGGTAATGTCATGGAACACTTCTACGACAGCACAGGTATGACTATCTTGATTTTGTCATAAATTTTTCATGGATGTACATGCATGATAGAAAACGCGACCTACTGTGACAAACACGTATCATCACAGAAGTGTATTTTTTAATAGTGATTGATCTCTTGATCTCTTAGCCGTGTGCGGTGCCTCCCTCCACCAGATTCCACCTCGATAATATCGTAGCGGTGCTTAGGCGAAGCCCTGCGTCGGTAGCATCATCAATACCATCATCACGCCGTCGTGCTGACGAAACTTTCCCGCAAAGCTCTACTAGATCGGAGTTCATGGGACGTCATCAAGCTGAACGTGTGCTGAACTCGGAGGTGCCGTACGTTCGGTACTTGATCGGTCGGATCGTGAAGACGTACGACTACATCAACTCCGTTCTGCTAACGCTTCCGCTTTCGGTCTACGAGGGTACGTGGACAACACTCTCCCCTCTCGTTGCTATGCATCACCATGATCTTGCGTGTGCGTAGGAATTTTTTTGAAATTACTACATTCCCCAACAATGGAATCCGAGCCTGGTTTTATGCATAGATGTTATATGCACGAGTAGAACACAAGTGAGTTGTGGGCGATACAAGTCATACTACTTACCAGCATGTCATACTTCGGTTCGGCGGTATTGTTGGATGAAGCGGCCCGGACCGACATTACGCGTACGCTTACACGAGACTGATTCTACCGACATGCTTTGCACATAGACGGCTGGCGGGTGTCAGTTTCTCCAACTTTAGTTGAACCGAGTGTGGCTACACCCGGTCCTTGAGAAGGTTAAAACAACACTAACTTGACGAACTATCGTTGTGGTTTTGATGCGTAGGTAAGAATGGTTCTTGCTCAACCCGTAGCAGCCATGTAAAACTTGCTACAACAAAATAGAGGACGTCTAACTTGTTTTTGCAGGGCATGTTGTGATGTGATATGGTCAAGACATGATGCTAAATTTTATTGTATGAGATGATCATGTTTTGTAACAAAGTTATCGGCAACTGGCAGGAGCCATATGGTTGCCACTTTATTGTATGCAATGCAATCGCCCTGTAATTTCTTTACTTTATCACTAAGCGGTAGCGATAGTCGTAGAAGCAATAGGTGGCGAAACGACAACGATGGTATGATGAAGATCAAGGTGTCGCGCCGGTGACAATGGTGATCATGACGGTGCTTCAGAGATGGTGATCACAAGCACAAGATGATGATGGCCATATCATATCACTTATATTAATTGCACGTGAGGTTTATCCTTTATGCATCTTATTTTGCTTTGATTTACGGAAGCATTATAAGATGATCTCTCACTAAATTTCAAGGTATAAGTGTTCTCCCTGAGTATGCTCCGTTGTGAAAGTTCTTCGTGCTGAGACACCACGTGATGATCGGGTGTGATAGGCTCTACGTTCAAATACAACGGGTGCAAAACAGTTGCACACGCGGAATACTCAGGTTAAACTTGACGAGCCTAGCATATGCAGATATGGCCTCGGAACACTGAGACTGAAAGGTCAAGCGTGAATCATATAGTAGATATGATCAACATTGTGATGTTCACCATTGAAAACTACTCCATCTCATGTGATGATCGGACATGGTTTAGTTGATTTGGATCACGTGATCACTTAGATGATTAGAGGGATGTCTATCTAAGCGGGAGTTCTTAAGTAATATGATTAATTGAACTTTAATTTATCATGAACATAGTCCCGATAGTATTTTGTAAATTATGTTGTAGATTAATAGCTCGCGTTGTTGCTTTGCTATGTTTTATATGTGTTCCTAGAGATAACTAAGTTGAAAGATGATAGTAGCAATGATGCGGAATTGGATCCGTGATCTGAGGTTTATCCTCATTGCTGCACAGAAGAATTATGTCCTTGATGCACCGCTAGGTGACAGACCTATTGCAGGAGCAAATGCAGACGTTATGAACGTTTGGCTAGCTCAATATGATGACTACTTGATAGTTTAGTGCACCATGCTTAACGGCTTAGAATCGGGACTTCAAAGACGTTTTGAACGTCATGGACCATATGAGATGTTCCAGGAGTTGAAGTTAATATTTCAAGAAAATACCCGAGTTGAGATATATGAAGTCTCTAACAAGTTCTATAGCTAAAAAGATGGAGGAAAATTGCTCAACTAGTGAGCATGTGCTCAGAAAGTCTGGGTACTACAATCACTTGAATCAAGTAGGAGTTAATCTTCCAGATAAGATAGTGATTGACAGAGTTCTCTAGTTACCATCACCAAGTTACTGGAACTTCATGATGAATTATATTATGCAAGGGATGACGAAAACGATTCCTGAGCTTTTCATGATGATGAAATCAATGATGGTAGAAATCAAGAAAGAGCATCAAGTGTTGATGATTGACAAGACCACTAGTTTCAAGAAAAGGGCAAAGGGAAAAGAAAGGGAACTTCATGTAGAATGGCAAGCAAGTTGTCACTCCCGTGAAGAAGCCCAAAGTTGGACCAAAGCCTGAAACTGAGTGCTTCTACTGCAAAGGAAATGGTCATTGGAAGCGGAAATGCCCTGAATATTTGGTGGATAAGAAGGATGGCAAAGTGAACAAGGGTATATTTGATATACAGGTTATTGATGTGTACCTTACTAGTGTTTATATTACCCCCTAGGTATTTGATACTTGTTCAGTTGCTAAAAATTAGTAACTCGAAACATGAGTTACAGAATAAATAGAGACTAGTTGAGGGTGAAGTGACGATGTGTGTTGGAAGTGGTTTCAAGATTGATATGATCATCATCGCACACTCCCTATACTTTCGGGATTAGCGTTAAATCTAAATAAATGTTATTTGGTGTTTGCGTTGAGCATGAATATCAGTTGATCATGTTTATCGCAATACGGTTATTCATTTAAAATCAGAGAATAATTGTTGTTCTATTTACATGAATAAAACCTTCGATGGTCATACACCCAATAAAATAGTTTGTTGGATCTCGATCATAGCGATACACATATTCATAATATTGAAGCCAAAAGATGCAAAGTTAATAATGATAGTGCAACTTATTTGTGGCACTGCCGTTTAGGTCATATTGGTGTAAAGTGCATGAAGAAACTCCATGCTGATGGGCTTTTGGAATCACTTGCTTATGAATCACTTGATGCTTGCGAATCATGCCTCATGGGCAAGATGACTAAGACTCCATTCTCCGGAACAATGGAGCGAGCAACTGACTTATTGGAAATAATACATACTGATGTATGCGATCCGATGAGTGTTAAGGCTCACGGCAAGTATTGTTATTTTCTGACCTTCACAGATGATTTGAGCAGATATGGGTATATCTACTTAATGAAACACAAGTCTGAAACATTTGAAAAATTCAAAGAATTTTAGAGTGAAGTGGAGAATCATCGTAACAAGAAAATAAAGTTTCTACGATCTTATCGTGGAGGAGAATATTTGAGTTACGAGTTTGGCCTTCATATAAAATAATGTGGAATAGTTTCACATCTCATGCCACCTGGAACACCACAATGTTATGGTGTGGCCGAACATTGTAACGCACTTTATTGGATATGGTGCGATCTATGATGTATCTTACCGATTTACCACCATCGTTTTGGGGTTATGCATTAGAGACAGTTGCGTTCACTTTAAATAGGGCACCATCAAAATCCGTTGAGACGACACCTTATGAACTGTGGTTTGGCAAGAAAACAAAGTTGTCGTTTCTTAAAGTTTGGGGCTGCAATGCTTATGTGAAAAAGTTTCAACCTGATAAGCTCGAACCCAAATTGGAGAAGTGCGTCTTCATAGAATACCCAAAGGAAACTGTTGGGTACACCTTCTATCACCGATCCAAAGGCAAGATATTCGTTGCTAAGATGGTATAACACCCACGATGCGGCGACATCTCCCACGTGTCGAAGCACGCCTTAGAGGCATAACCGCATTGTGGTTTTGTCACAAGAAGGGTCATCTTCACACAATCCCATGTAATGAACAAGAAAGGGATAAAGAGTTGCCTTACAATCGCCACTTCACACAAGTACTTAAATAAATCATACATCATTCAGAGTACACACATAGTCCGACTACGGACGAATCCAAATAAAAAGAAGATAACCCCAAATTCTAGATCCCCGATCGTCCCAACTGGGCTCACGACAACTGTTTTGGTAGTAACTATGAGTCACGAGGACTCAGCAATCTCAAAACCCGCGAGATCAAGACTATTTAAGCTTATGGGTAGGATGTGGTGATGAGGTGGAGTTGCCGCAATTGATAAGCAAAATATGGTGGCTAAAGGCGAGTACAAGAGTAAGGAGAGAAACTATGCAACGGTCGTCATCTAGATGTGATCAAGAAGTGATCTTGAAGACTACTTACGTTCAAACATAACCCAAACCGTGTTCACTTCCTGGACTCCGCCGAAAAGAGACCATCACGGCTACACACGCGGTTGATGCGTTTTAATTAAGTCAAGTGTCAAGTTCTCTACAACCGGATATTAACAAATTCCCATGTGCCGCATAACCGCGGGCACAACTTTCGAAAGTTTATACCCTGCAGGGGTGTCCCAACTTAGCCCATCGCAAGCTCTCACGATCAGCGAGGATATTCCTTCTTCCGGGAAGACCCGATCAGCCTCGGAATCCCGGTTACAAGACATTTCGACAATGGTAAAACAAGACCAGCAAGACCGCTCGACTGTGCCGACAAATCCCGATAGGAGCTGCACATATCTCGTTCTTAGGGCACATCGGATGAACACTACGTACAACTAAAACCAACCCTCAAGTTTCCCCGAGGTGGCTGCAAGTGGCTCTAGTTCGGACCAACACTTAGAGAAGCACTGGCCCAGGGGGGGGGGATAAAATAAAGATGACCCTCGGGGCTGCAGACCCCAAGGGAGGGTTATAGGTTGTTAAGCAAATGTAAAACCAAGGTTGGACCTTGCTGGAGGAGTTTTATTCAAAGCGAACTATCTAGGGGTTCCCATAAACCCAACGGCGTAAGGAACGCAAAATCAAGGAACATAACACCGGTATGACGGAAACTAAGGCGGCAAGAGTGGAACAAAACACCAGGCATAAGGCCAAGTCTTCCACCCTTTACCAAATATATAGATGCATTAATTAAATAAGAGGTATTGTGATATCCCAAAATAATTTTATTCCAACATGGAGCAATCTTCAACTTCACCTGCAACTAACAACGCTATAAGAGGGGCTAAGCAAAAGCAGTAACTTAGCCAAACAACAGTTTGCTAGGAAAGGTGGATTAGAGGCTTGACATGCACTACAAAAAAAAGACACATCCATGACATTTTGGGCCAAATGAATTTTTTTCCTGTCATACTTATGACACTTTTATGATGATAATTATGACAAAACCCGGTATCATCATAGATGTGGTGGGCTCCTACTTCTATGACAAAAAATCATGACAGAAAGTGGGCTTTTCATCCTGGGAGGGCCGGAGACGTAGCTGCATGAAATTCTTTGGGCCGTCCATGATGGAAAAAACCGTGGTAGAAGAGAGAGCGAGGAAAATTTCGGGGAGTTCCCGGTTACGGTGGGTGGTCGGGGGCCGAGCGATGCCCATTCCTGTCGTACATGTACGCGCGTGTGTGCGAGGCGTTGGCTCTAACTGAACCCGAGCGAGGCGTTGGGCTCTAACTGAACCCGAGCGATTGCACTGCAGGCTACGCGTTACTGAACCCGAGCGATCGATCGACGGCTGTTAACTGAACCCGATCGAGCGATTCCTTCGCTACTGCCGCTAACTGAAACCGATCGATGCTGCCTTTCAATGAACAGTGAGTGTTGCGGGAGGGGGGGGTTTGGATGAACAGTGAGAGGTGGGGGTGGATGAACACGACCCCGTGGCATTGCCTCTGGATGAACAGGACCCCGATCGATCGAGCCGGTTGGTGCTGGATGAACAGGACCCCGTGGAGCGCTGAATGAACAGGATGACCCCGTGGAGGGCTGGATGAACAGTATACGGTGGAGGGGTGGATGAACAGTAGCCCCGTGGAGGGGTGCTTGAACAGTAGCAAATGGAGAGGGGTGGTTGAACAGTAGTCGGTGGAGTAGCGCGCGGTGGAGGCTGGATGAACAGGAGCCCGTGGAGGCTGGAGGAGGTCGACGGTGGATGAACAGTAGCCCATGAGGCTGGAGGAGGTCGACGGTGGAGATGAATAGTATCTCGTGGAGTCCCGCTTTGCGGTACGCCACACCCCTCCTGATGAACAGGACCCCCGTTTTGACCGTAGCGCTCCAACACAAGTCCGTTTCGTCCGTTTTGCGGTACGCCACACCCCTCCCAATCAACAGGACCCCCGTTTCTACTATAGGAGGTCCGTTTCCTCCGTTTTGCGGTACGCCAGACCCCTCCCGATGAAACAGGATCCCATTTTGAATGGGGCCGGTCGAACACAAGACCATTTCCTCCATTCTGCAGTATGCCATGCCTCGTTTCCATCGTCTGTTCCGTTCAAGCCCTCCCGATGAACACGACGACGCATTCCATACCGACCCAGCCGGTTGGCTCCCCATGA
Organism: Triticum aestivum; assembly: GCF_018294505.1. Lineage (NCBI taxonomy): Eukaryota > Viridiplantae > Streptophyta > Magnoliopsida > Poales > Poaceae > Triticum > Triticum aestivum. The sequence goes on along the minus strand of NC_057801.1, from coordinate 41,087,031 downwards.
ACACGACGATGGCACTGTTTCTCCGTTCCCACCCAGCCATGTACACGAGCCCTGGCCGTACGTATGTGCGAGTAGGCATTCAAGACCCCACCCGTATGTACACATATGTGGCCGTATTTTCTTTCTTGGACACTGGCCGCTGTCGTACGTATACATGCTACGTGCGCGCCTCTACTATGACACGTGCGTGCCTCTACATCGACCAGTATATATGTACATACACGTTCGCGACCAGAATGACAATGCTACGTACGCTTCGACCAGGTGGGTCCCGACTGTCAGGCACTTCCTTGCGTGTGAAGATGTAGCAGGTGGGTCCCAGCAGTCAGGGGGGCGAATCGTTTTTTTTGCCCGGACGCACTTCCTTGCATGTGAAGGTGTAGCTGGTGGGTCCTAGCAGTCAGGGGGGAAATGTTTTTTTCGTGAAATACGGTGGCCCGTCCGGTGGGTCCCTGCTGTCAGGTGGAGGTATCATTATTTTCCGCATAATAAGGAGGCACTTCCTTGCTGCGGCCGTGGACCGAGCTGTCAGCCTCTCCACGTACAATCGACGTCCGATGGAAGTTGTTCCTTGACCATGTTGACCACGCTGCGCCGAGAGAACCAGGGCGGTGAACGATGGCGAGGCCTAGGAAGGGGACGACATGGAGCCCGTGAAGACGCAGAAGTGGAAGCCCGCGCGGAGAGGAGTACGAGGGTTCACTGGTTCGACTGCAGTGTGAGGCTGCCGTCGCCGCAGGGCCTGGCCAGCGGTGAGAATAGTATGGGGGCGGTGAGGCCTCCGCGGCAGCACAGCCGGCCACGGGAGGTAGGAGCAGGCGGCACGACCGGTGCTGCTTTGGGCGGCTGGAGCAAGAAGACCATAGGTTGAAGAAGCACTACGGCCGTTGGATGGACATCGTACGATCACTGGAGCTAGAATCGTTCATATTGACTAAGTTGACAAAGCCCTCCGTCCCCGTCAACTTAGTAGGCCCACAAGTCAGCCTCCCACAAAGGTGGGTCCTGCCTAGCATGGGGAGTATTCATTTTTTATGCGTAATAAGGAGGCACTTCTGGTGGGTCCGAGCTGACAGCGGGGGGAACGTTTTTTTCGTGAAATACGGTGGCCCATCCGGTGGGTCCCAGCAGTCAGGGGGGAAACATTTTTTTTTGTGAAATAAGGTGGCCCGTCCGGTGGGTCCCTGCTGTCAGGTGGAGAAATAATTATTTTGCGCGTAATAAGGAGGCACTTCCTTGCGGCCGCCGTGGACCCAGCTGTCAGCCTCTCCATGTACAGTACTCTTCCGATGGAAGTCGGTCGTTGACCATGTTGACCATGCCACGCCGAGAGCACCAGGGCGGTGGACGACGGTGGGGCCTAGGAAGGGGACGACGCGGAGCCGGGGAAGACGCAACAGTGGAAGCCCGCGCGGAGAGGAGTACGAGGGTTCACTGGTTTGGCTGCGGTGTGAGGCTGCCGTCGCCGCAGAATAACAGGGGGTGCGGGTGAGTGGAGGGATGGCCTGGCCAGCGATGGGAGTAGTATGGGGGCGGTGAGGCCTCCGCGGTAGCACAGCCGGCCACGGGAGGTAGGAGCAGGCAGCATGACCGACGCTACTTTGGGCGGCTGGAGCAAGAAGACCAGAGGTTGAAGAAGCACTACGGCCGTTGGATGGACATCGTACGGTCACTGAAGCTAGAATCGTTTATATTGACTAAGTTGACAAAGCCCTTGGTACGCGCCAACTCAGTAGGCCCACAGGTTAGCCTCCGAAACGGTGCGCCCCAGATGTTAGGGGGAGGAATCATTTTTTGGGCGGCCGAAGCTAAGAATATCCGAGATTGAAGAAGAAGCATGACATCCGTTGGATAGACATCCAACAGCCACTACTACTAGAACCGTATGTCGACTATAATAAGTTGACAAAGCCTTGCATACGCGTCAACTTATTTTTTAGGGGACACGTCAACTTAGTAGGCCCACAAGTGTGTGGCAGAGAACTTATATCCCATTTGCAATTTATAAGAATGTACAACCCTTTTTTGAATTCTAATGGAAATTACTACAGCCCATTTACAGTTTTTTAAAAGTACAACCCATTTTCTAGCTAGGACAACGATTAATAATTTCAACCAACCGTTGAAGACAGAATTCCATAAAATTTCCCACATTTTGATGGGTTCCGAAATATTTTTATCCTGAAATTTCTAGTCAGATTAAATATAAATTTGTATTACGTAAAAATCCAACGAAACATTGCGCGCGCAACAATGAAAATTTAAGATTTTCAAAATCCATAAATAATATTTTATAAACTAATTTCGTGGTTGGTGCATTTTTTATAGTTACTGCCCAGTTTTTATAATTACATCCCATTTATTATTTTTTAAAGCCCATTTTCCTGTTAAGCCTAATGCATCCCTCCTAGGAAAGATTTGCAGCCCAGCGGGGCGGAGAATAACAAGTTGACTTTCCTTGGGTATTCCTAAAAAAACGTATAGCTGGGCTAGCCATTTTCATCTTGAAAAAATTTATATCTGGGCTAGATATCTAGACTGGGCTAGACGGGCCACAGCCTGCCCAGTTAATACCGTACTCTCCTCTGAACAACAAGGAAATCATCGCCAAGAAAAACTCTGCAGTGCTCACGCCTCAAAAACACAAATACCGCTCGAGCTGCTTGGTCCCAGCTACCGGCCGCACCTTGTGCAATTCTCTCATTTATATTGACTACATAGGTTGACAATGGTGTGGGACCGTCATATCAGGAAACCAGGAGGAAGCAAAAAAATATAGTTGTACATAATAAGGAGGCACTTGCGTACGTACGGCTATGGCCCTAGTGGGTCCCTAGTGTTATCCAATCAAAATAAAGTCATCTTCTGAATCCTCATGTTTGTTGACGATGTTAACAATGCTCAGCGCCACGGCGAGCGCAACAACTCGAAGGACGACGGAGAGGGCCTCGCAGGCCCAACGGATGGTCTGATACATCACCCACTTCTCATTCAGGAAGCCAGGATCATCGGACACCTATGAGCACCTTCGAGAAACTGAGACGGCATGAAACGGTAAGGCCGCGCTTGGGAGCTTTGGTTTATTTCAAACCCGTATTAACATACGAGTGTAATTTACTCGTCATCGGAACTTCGGCAGCCCGTACTCGACGCTCAAAGCTCAAGGCCCCTGTGGTCACTACTGAGGTTACGCGCAACACTCGATCGACGCGATTTGATGGCTTCAGAGTGCCACAAATTTCTGATGCGCGCCCTCCTGTATCCAAAGTGAAGCCCAGGGTGATAACTTCTGCTACTCCAACCTCCAGCTCTACGATCATGGCTCAGGCCCCGCCACCTACTCCTCTCTGCACCATGCAGGAAATTGGAATTACACGCTGCGCTGTCCCGCCTCAGGAGCTCACCGAAGCTGTCCTGCTTGCTACTGAAGATGCGGCAACCATCCACAATAGCCCGCCAGAAGGCTCCTCTTCATCTTCAGCTTAACTTCGCGGTTTTTATGCCACTTTTGCATAGCTGGAACGTGCTATGTTGGAATGTGCGTGGGTTAAATTCAGACAAAAAGTTGTTAGCGCTGTCAAACGCGATTTCTGTTAGTGGATGTGCCATCGTTTGTTTACAGGAGACTAAAAAACCTGTTATCGATCTAGCATTTATTAAAACCTGCTGCCCTAAGCGTTTCGATAAATTTGCTTATATTCCTTCTCATGGGGCTTCGGGTGGATTACTCACAGTTTGGAACAACTCCATGTTCTCGGGCTCGGTTGTTGTCCAGGAAGATTTTGCTCTAGGCATTCAGTTCACTAGCACCATTTCTGCCCAAGCATGGACACTTTTTAACATCTATGGTCCTTGTAATGGGCCTGCTCGGGACATCTATACCCAGTGGTTATATGACAGGGACATTCAGGCAAATGAGGATTGCTTATTCCTTGGGGATTTTAATTACATCAGAGGGCCAGATAATCGGAACAAGCCAGGGGGTGATGTCAATGATATGTCCACCTTCAACGACATCATTCGCAAACTAAACCTAGTTGAATTACCCATTAAGGGTAGACTATACACATGGAGTAACATGCAACACGATCCACTCCTCGAGCAACTCGACTGGTTCTTCACTTCCATTCACTGGACAAGTATTTACCCCAATACCATGGTCAAACCCCTATGTAAACCCACATCTGATCACACACCATGCGTGGTCACCATTGAGACTAAAATCCCTCGTGCCAAGTTATTCAGGTTTGAATCATATTGGCTTATGCACCCGGGCTTTATGGACGTGGTTAAAAGTGTTTGGGATAAACCAATTGCGGTGCAGAATGCTGCTACTGTGCTCTGTCGAAAATTCAAACGGCTCCGACAGGAGCTCAAAACTTGGAGCAAAAGTATCTCAAGATTATCGGTGGCTATTGAAAACACCAACAAAACCTTGGAAGAGTTGGATGCACTAGAAAATCTAAGGTCTCTCACAGTACCCGAGAACAATTTTCGCAAGATTATTAAAAACCATCTCCTCCGGCTCTTGGAGTATCAGAATCAGTATTGGAAAGAAAGATGTACTGTCCGGTGGGTTAAGTTTGGTGACGAAAATACCAAGTTCTTTCAAGCGATGGCTACTGATAGATATCGTAAAAACAATGTTGCTACCCTGCAAACTCCGGAGGGATTAGTCGTGGAAGATCATAATGGAAAGGAGGCCCTGCTTTTTCATGCATACTCGGACAGACTAGGCACTTCTAGCCCTACTCAGATGCACTTTGATCTCCCGTCTTTAATCAGGCACAATGCAAACTTGGATCACCTCACGCTTCCTTTCACGCATGAAGAAATTGACTTGGTTGTTAAAGAGATGCCAGGCGATAGGGCACCTGGCCCGGATGGATTTAGTGGTCTTTTTCTTAAAGCTTGTTGGCCAATCATTAAAAATGATTTCTACATGCTATGTGATCAATTCCATGCAGGAACACTTAACCTCCAGAGCATTAATGACGGACTGATTACTCTTATCCCGAAGAATGGATCCCCATCCACAGTTAATGACTACAGGCCAATCACCTTACTTAATTGCTATCTTAAGCTCATTACCAAACTCTTGGCTAACCGTCTCTAGAAAGTCATTCTACAAATTATCCACCGTAACCAATATGGATTCATCCATGGGAGATCTATACAGGATTGTCTTGTGTGGACATTTCAATACATTCACCAATGCCAAGCCTCCAAGCGACCGATTGTTCTGCTTAAGTTGGATTTTGCTAAGGCGTTTGACACAATTGAGCACGATCCCATGATCAACATCATGAAGCATATGGGCTTTAATGATAGATGGCTTTCATGGATAAAGGCTATTTTTTCCTCGGGCCGATCCTCGGTGCTCCTAAATGGTGTTCCCGGAAGACAGTTTCATTGCAAGCGTGGGGTTAGGCAGGGCGACCCATTATCTCCGCTAATATTTGTGTTGGCCGCCGACCTCCTTTAATCGGCCATTAACGAAGCTTATAGAGAGGGCAGAATTCAACTACCTTTTCCAGCCACGGGTCAAATGGACTACCCAATTGTCCAATATGCCGATGATACAATCTTGCTTATGCCTGCCTGCCCTCAACAAGAAATGATCATTAAAGACATCCTCACCAAATATGCACAGTCCATCGGCCTTAAAATCAATTTCCACAAGTCAACACTAATTCCCATAAACTTGGAGGATGATCTAGCTGCCCAACTTGCTGCTATCTTTGAGTGTACAATTGGATCCATGCCTTTCACCTACTTAGGGCTGCCGCTGGGCACGTCTCGACCTACACTTCAGGACTTTATGCCCCTTGTCAGCATGGTTGAAAGAAGCTTGTCGTCAACGTTGTCCCTAGTGTCCCATGCTGGCAAGCTGACTCTTCTCAACTCCACAGTTACCTCACTACTCATCTATGCCATGTGCACGCTACATTTTCCACCAAGACTCATTGAACTCTTAGACAAAATTAGGCGTCGATTCCTATGGATTAAAAAGACTGAACAAGGTGATAAGTGTAACTCTCTGGCGGCTTGGGACATGGTATGTAAACCTAAAAAGAAGGGAGGGCTGGGAGTGCTTAACCTTCGTGTACAGAATGAAGCATTGCTTCTGAAGTTCCTACACAAGTTCTATAACAAGTTGGATATACCCTGGGTGCAGCTCACATGGGACTCCTATTACACCCAAAAAATTCCTCATGCCCCGGATCCAGTTGGCTCATTCTGGTGGAAGGACGTACTCAAGCTCACCCCTAAGTTTCATGGGATTTCTCAAATCAATATTGTGTGTGGCACCACGGCTTTGTTTTGGAAAGATCTGTGGTCAGGGCAAATTCTTCAAGACTCCCATGCTAGGGCCTTCTCTCACTCTCTCGATGAGGATGTTTCGGTCAAAAAGTTCCTGGGAATAACTTCGCTGGAAGAAACGTTCCACCTGCCCTTGACCCCTCAAGCCCTTGGGGAGGTTAGAGACTTGCAGGCAATTACGGCTCATCTACAACCATCCTCGTCATCCACGGATATTTGGCACTACACGTGGGGTAAAACCATCTACAAATCAACGGACTACTACAAATTCTTCTTCAAAGATGTCCAAGTGCAGTAGATATTTGGATGGATTTGGGATTCAAAATGCACGATGAAGTTGAAAGTCTTTGCTTGGTTGCTCTTCTATGACAGGCTCAATACGAGGAACATGTTGAAACGGAGGCACTACAACATAGGAGATGACCACAATTGCCTCCTATGTGGTTTGAACATTGAGGAAACAGTGGAACACATGATCTTCACATGCACTTTCAGTAAACTTTGTTGGGCCAAACTTGGGCTTAATTGGGAACCTTTCCTTGGCCGAATACAAGTTGTTGAAGATCACAGAAACTCTCATCCCACCCCACTGTTCCTTGAGAAATTCATTGTGGCAGCCTGGAGTATTTGGAAGGAGAGGAATAACAAGCATTTTCGAGCAATAACACCATCACTAACCTCCTGGCTGGACAGATTCAATAGAGATTTTGGGCTTCTTCAACATAGAGTCAAGGAGGAGCATAGGCTCCTTGTGCTGAACCTTGTGCACTCCCTTTAGTGGTTTCTCTCTGTTTTTCTTAGTGCTACTTGCCACAAAGTTGGCAACTTGTATCTCCCCCCCCATCATGTAAATACCCATTGTACAGCTCACTTATTATTATAATATAGTAACACAGTAGGAGCCTTTCCTACTGTTCCTGGTAAAAAAACGCGTAAAATACATGTGTAATGAAACCGAGGGCCCGAGGTCTGTAAGTAAAACTGGTGGGTTACACGTGTAATTTGAGAGACCAGTGTATATTTTATGAGCACTGCTATATGGACGACATTACCAGACGATACATGCACGACGTGCGTATCATGCCATCCATGGGCAAGGCTGAAACAACAACTAACGGTTGGATTAGCAATTGTCCGAGTGTCGTTCAGCGTTTCTATTGTGTGTGAAGTACTTCCGATATTTTACTAGTCGAAATTGACCAACCAAGCGCTTCGCCTGAGACCATCTACTTTTATTTACAAGCGTCAGTTTTACAAGCGGGTTTGGTTGGAAAACGACGATCCAATCACGGCCTAATATCATGACTTGGTCGAAAGATCATATGGTTTCACGTCTAACCTACCCGATTTGTCGTATAGGCTATGAATGAAACATAAGACGATGAACTTCTTAAGCACAGAAACAACAAAAGAGGGTGATCTTCTTAACAAGAAAATCACTGGCATTAGATCGACATGCAAAACAATACGAAGTATTATTCTCAGGAGGCACGGTGAACAGCTCGTGATGCCGCATGCCACAACATTCCAAGCTCAACTTTGCAATCAAACACAAGGCCTGGCATTACATAGACAACATTCAGAACAAACTCTTAACACAGGAATATCTCAGCAGAGTAACTATTTACTTCTAAACTGAACACAGGAATAGGAACAAACAATCGACGTTACTCACAGCAAGGGCGTCCCACTCAAAAATATCAAATGCATGTCTTCTGGCTAACATCAATGAGCAAATTTTGACAAGGTTTTCCAATTCCAATATATTAAACTAACGTCTTGTTGCTAACATCAATGATTAAACTTTGACAAGCTTTTCCCATTCAAAATATGTAATGCCTATAATCGTGGAGTCCTGTCGTAGCTTCTTGTACTTGTTTGGGCACATTTTGCCCAGTGCACTCCACATGTTGTAGAATTGCCAATACTCTCTGTAGACTAGTCATGTCACAAGTGTCTAATAATACTCTGTAAAGCTTCTCGGTCATTCCTTCTGCAATGTAGCGCAAACAGTGACTTCTTCTTTCTGCAAAGTGGAACGACCAACTAGACCCAGTAATGCAGCAGTTTGCCTTGGACACATTGGCTCCTTTTGTGCAGTTCAACTAAAATCAAAATCGGAATAAAACCGAGCTTTAATTTTGATATCCCTGTAAGCAACAATAGGTATAAGGGAAACAATTACTGAGAAATAACGGTTGATGACTTGTACTCCCAGAAGAAAAGCATCTACTGATCTACCTTATCTTAATGGGAAACAAAGAAGGAGAGTAGCAATTCTCCATCTGTGTGATTCATTCATATTGACTGAGACATTATCTTAACAATGCCTTGTTTCAACATGTATAAAGAACGACAAAGCAGAAAAGTACCATTCCTAAAACAATGCAACTGAGTCATTTTAACAGAGACATTATCTTAACAATACCTTGGTTAAACATGTAGAAAGAACTACAAAGCAAGATAGTATTCTTAAAAAGTGTTGCAGTTTTGAACTAAGATTCAGTAGTTAATTAGTTCTTAGAGTGGCATTGCTTAATTTTACCAGCGGCATTAGATTAACGAAAATCATAAACAGTTCTAGGGGAGAGTGGGCGCAAGAACACCATGTGCTTCCATCTACTTATAAAGGGGGTGATGCATAGCTTGTTGTAACAAAGCAACAAGCATCATGTCTGGGTTGGTACAATTTTTGTTCACTACTTAATGGGAAAAGAGAGCAATACAATAGCTTCAATTCAACATTTATTTAAAACAGTACCAACACAAGTAGCACAAAATCTCAAAACACACTTCATGATCATGTGGATGAAGGCAAGTACCAACCTGTCATGACGCTCACAAGATCACGTACGAATCTGCCAACACGAATAGGAAGTCCAATCTCGTTTTGTACAGTTGCACTGAAATCAAGCAAAGTTTTTCGAGTAGCGAAGCAAAATGTCGCAATAGCAACAAGTTATATAGATACCCCTGTTTTAGCAGAGGCAAAAAAGGAAACAATTACTTGCCGATAAAGGAGGATGAAACAAACGGTGACAGAAAGAAGCATCTAACTTATCTTGGATGGAAAACAAATTAGGATAGTAGCATTTCTAAAACGGTTGCATTGATTCATATTAATAGAGACATTCTCTTAAAAAACATTCATTAAAAAATGTAATTTACTTTTAATAGTGGCATTGCTTCAACTTTCCGGCGGCATTCTTAGATTAACAACAGCAAAATAGCTATATGGGACATGCCAGCACCATGTGCGTCCACACGGATAAATGGGTGATGCAGAGTATGTAGCCAAGCAACATATATGCGTTGGTCCCATATTTGTTCTCTTTGAACCTTTTTCCTATGTGAGGGCAGTAAATCTAGTCCTGCACAAACTACCCGACCCCCCAGTTTCTTTCCCTTGTCAACAAAGAGATCGGTTCCTTACAGATGTGTGTACTGGGTTACCCCCCTTTTCCCTTTTCGACCAACAAGCGGCTGGATAGCCAGTCTATACTACTTTCCGTCCCTCCTTTCCTCATTGAACCACGTCCTAGATTCTTGCTCCAGCCCACCGCACCCTTCTCCTCTTTGAACCAAGACCTAGATTCGACTACAGATCGAAAAAGATCCACATGGAGCTAGAGCAACGACGGTTTCAAAGAAACTTATACCTTAGGGCCGTCGGGATGTGGCAAGGCGTGCGGCGGGAGGCCGGATCTGCCCACACTATGTACGACAGCGAGGAAGAAGGGGTCGGTGGCCCTCCCGCATAGTCCTGGGTGAAAGAGAACAGCGCAGCCAGCAGTGGATTGCCTCCCTCGCCGAAGGCGATAGAGTAAACACTGCACCTCCTCCCCTTCCTAGTGCGACGGTATACGAACGCCTCCTTCACCAGTTATGAGGGGGGAGAGAGAGACAAGAGGCCAACGCAATCTTATTTAGATCTGGCGAAGAGAGGGTGAGAGACTATGAATATAGCAAACTCTAGCAAATGAACGCTGAGCCTCTAGCATGTATACATATATGTAGTGCGGCGAGAGTGTGGAGAGTGCAAACCCTAGCGAACAAGCACTGAGGCTCCAGCTTATATATATACTACTGTAGTACGGACTGAGCTCCGGTGCCTTCATTGCACCTGCTTTTGGCTGTATGTTAGGTGAGCCAGCCACATTTTGGGCCCACCTATCATAAACCCAAAGGCAGGTGCACTAACTCAATGAAGCTGCATCCATATAGTACTCTCGTGTATACGACTAATATATAGTGGAGTGGTTTTCTTATTCTCTCCATAACAATCGTTTTAAATTGTGTAAGTACCAAACGAAACTCTTTGTTTAACATACAGTGAAGAAAACTACTACTACTTCCGATGAACTAATGATCGACGCACACGCATCCTGGTCGCACTTCCTGTCCTTCACGTGCGGTACACTACCCTCCCTTAAGTGAACAACCACACATGCGCCAAATTATCAGAAACGTGTGAGAGTGTGTACAAATAAAGAATTTTAATTTCAATTATCGGAAAGGTTTGAGAGTATTACAAAGTTTGACTTAGTCAAATCTAATATGCGGAGTAAATAAAAAGGAGGGCTACTACGTCCATCCGGGTTTTTAGTCCACACCATTTTTTAAATCAAAGTTAATAGCTGGACAAATAAAATTACAGGGGAGCTGGAGACAAAGTTGTGAGAAGGCTTAGAAATCAATACAAAACTTATGCTCTTAGTACCAACGTCGATCCTTCTTCGAGGAAACATTTGGTTCATAGCCAATTGTGTGATAAAATTGCACCAATGTGAAAGACGACTGCGTCTCCAGCGCAACCAAGGTGAACTGACGAAGGATATAATCTTTGTGCGTAACAAGCAAAGAGGACTGATGGAAGACAACTTGTTTTTCATTGAAAATCAATCAGTTTCACCAGCCGACGCAACCATAAGGCACAACCATGAGCACCGATAGGTCATCGTGGTGATGCATCATCCATTTGGCACCAAGTTTGGGTGAGGCACCTATGAAGTTCGACAAATCCTCACTGTGGTATGTTTCTTCACAGTAATCTAGCTCGAGGAAGGAAGAACCACGTGGCAGAGGACAGTGAGGCGGAACAACAATGGCCATCCAATTTTGTGCAGTTCCACTAAAATTGAGGAAGACATGCCCGGGTATGGAGATAGGCATCGCTGTTTCCAAAATTATAAAAAAGGGATATAGTGTTGTTACTTTGTTTTACAAGATTAGCAACGACATCTCAATTGTAAATAAGAATTAATGAAAAATACACCAACAAACAGAAGCATCATAATTATCTTGATGGGAACTAAACCAGGATACCCGAGAAAAAAAAGCATTTCTTCATTTAACCAGTGATAGTACTACCACCATATGGACAATGACCGCACAACCACCATGTACTTTTTCTCGAAACAACATGTATACCTCCACCGAGGCATAAATCAGGACAACTTTTCGAGTGGCATTTCCTCTATAATAGTACTAGTAGGTGATGTTGGACCAGCCGACGAACCCTAGCTACTATACATGGGGAGCTGGGGAGTAGTCGCATAGAAGAAAACCTGCACGCAGCGACCTGGGGAGCTGGACCAGTACAAGAAGTTATACCTCAGGTGGGCGAGATGTTGTTTAGGCGGGCGGGCGGGATCTTCCCACACGACGGCAGCGAACAAGGGCGCGGAGGATCTTCGTCCGCGCCAGCGCCGGCTCCGAGAGGACGGTGCGCATCGACTTCCTTCATCGTCGACGGCGACAACGTCAACGCTGCACCTCCTCACCTCCTGCAGCGGACGGGATTCGTCCGGATCTGTGACCACCGATGAGGAGAGAGATAGAGTGGACACCGATCTTGTTTTGATATGGAGAGGGTGAGAGAGCGAGACGCGAGAAACTCTATCAAACAAGAGGCTATAATGGAGTAAAAAAATCTCGCCATAGCCGTGGTTTTAAATAGAATACGCGCGTTCCGGAAAAAAGAAACGAAAATTGGCGGACAATTTTTTAACGTACCAAGAAAGAAAACTCGATCAAAAACACGCCCCCGCTTCCATGTCGCGAGAGTCGTCATGCACACACACATAGACATAGACATGCATATCCGTGTTTACGTAAAATTCCATTTCCATCTCCATCTCCAATCATATTTGTCCAACTGGCACATTATTTACGTTGTTAATTATATACGCAGCAATATTAACGTACAACATCTCTTATTTGCGGACGCCCGGACCGCTGCCACAGCCGGTCCTGACCAACCCGAACCCTCTTCATCACACGCGCGTGCTTCCCGCCCGAAACGGTCAGTGCCACATTCATGCCCGGCCAGAGCGGACACGACCTCTCATTGGCGCCGGCATTGCAGCGGCCCGCTGGCCGAGAGAGCGTCGCCCGCGCTGCTTCCGGGTGCACGCGACTGCTCCGTGTTCAAAGGTCGCAATAGTCGGCTACAACATGCATGTAAAAATTTCTTGGGAGTCCGTGCTATAGCTAGCTGTCCTCCCCAAACTCGTCAATCTCTTCGAGTAGTGCTAGTACTCCATGGCACGATCCATCGACTAGCAGGCAGGAAAGTTATCGTATACTCGGTTTGCGGTGAGTGGCATGCCGAGTGACCGTGTGGGGTCGAGCCATGGAGGAGGGTGAGACACGAACATGACATACGTGATTTAAATGTTGGTTTTGCTCGATGGCACGATCCAACGAAACGAAACGTTGGTTTCTCTCTGTTTCCATTTTTTCTCCGGAAAAACAGAAACTTTCCACTGCATTTTCATTCCTATTCCAAGGTTGCCCCGTTACAACATTCCATCAAATACAAAGGAAAACTAACACGCATGCTGGTGCATCTCAATGATTCACATATCATAACCAATATTTACTTCACAACTAAAGACAAAAGTTGTGAGAGCGTGTACGAAAGAAAAACTACTGATGGGGTCACTACGACTTAAACCATAAACCCTAAACAGGATTTAATTTCCTAGCCAGGTAGAACCTGCCAAAGGAAAGATGGCTAGCACCCTCGGATCATATGATGCTTTTGTGCAGTTCCACTAAAATCGACCTGAGCATCCCTGATGGCAAAGATATTGAAGATGTGTGATTAGAATAATAGTACTGGCACTAGTTCATGAGACATAAACTCATCACAAGTAGAAGCCGGTAGAAGTAGAGAAAGATCGACATGGAGATGGAGCAATGGCAGTGGAGCAAGCCGGTTCCAAAAGGAAGATGGACTACCTGGGACGTCGGCCTGTAGCTAGAAGGGCGGTTGGGATGCGGCATCGGCCCATACCGGTGACCCCCGATTGGTACGCACTGACTGTGGGTTTTCTCCCTCGCCGATGTCGACCGCGTCTACACTGAACATTGTTCCCTTCCCCCAGCTGCGGGATCAGGCCCGTCGTTCTATGCTTGTGAAGAGATCAACCTAAGCAAGCAGGCTTGTAGCTTAGGCTCCTGCTAGTGTATATATAATGGTTTTCTTTTTCTCTCTCCATATCAACCATTTTATATTGTGTACGTGTCATTGAAGAGTGAAATGATGGTTGCTTCTTCCGACTAACTTACTGTGTGATTTGGCTGCTCCTTAGTGTCCCCTACACGTACTCCCCCTACGTGTATGCAACAGTCACACGTACACATGGACGCAAAAACATGCGTGACGCCCTAATGCATGCATGTCCGAGCACACGACGGAACACACACGGTCACGCTCAAGTGCTCAACCTACATGTGCATGCACACACATACTCAGTCAGGGTGAGCTAGTGACCGTATAAACACCAAAAAATATATATATTGAGCCCAATGAGCGTATTATGAAGGCCACTGACTGTATTTTTACAAATATACAGTGATAGACAGTTTATTTATCTCATTTGAAATTAAGCCATATTAACCGGAGAGGAGGCAGTATGGACTAGCATTACTTTGATGTGTCCCTTCAACTTGCCGAACAAGGAGAAGGTTGCAGGACGGGAGAAGCTTGCGCGCGGTGGCTCACAGGACAATGAGAAACTTTTGACTAATGCAAGCTCTCCCTCGCTCAGGCGGTGAACGTGCAACAGTTAATTCGGTGTCAGATTGCCAGAAGCATACACTATACTACTAGTACTATTATTGTTCGACTTCCCGAATAGGCGAACAGCCAAGCGCAAAGTTTACTAGTAGTACTAGTACTACTACTATAGTCTATAGAGGTATGTACTATACTAGTACTAGGAACCGGATGGAGGAGCGTCTGCACTCTTATTATGATTTTAAAATGTGATAAAGCAATCTTCAACACATTTGGTTCTCGTCGAGGGTTCTCGCATGTGATAATGGAAGTTGATTGCATGGAATTATCGCCACAATTCTCGCTTAATTCTGGCTCATATCCTGTTACAAATAGGAGCGCTCGGTAATATTTCGTATTTTTTTGTTATTCAACATGTAAACAGGTCAGCAAAATTTGCGGCTCATCTTCGTGCGAACCGTTCTTGCTGCACTTTGAATGTGGCCGAGAGCTGGCTTGATGAAACACCTCGCTTCCTACTTCTTTTTTTGCGGGGTACCTCGCTTCCTAGTGACAAGTGTCTTGGCTGATTGTCCTAAGAATGCTTATATATGAATAAAGCTCTCTCATTTACCCGCAAAAAAGATCAAGCCATATTAATCGGAAAGGAGGGAGTACAGACTAGCACTACTTTTTGGTGTGTCCCGTCAACTCGCAGAACGAGGAGAAGCTTGCAGGACAAGGTGAAGCTCGCCTATGCCTTTTGACTAATGCAACCTACCCTCAATGGACATGCATCAGTCCATTTGGTGTCAGATTGTTAGAGGCATACACTATAGTACCCAACATGCGGAGTGCCATCATTGTTCGACTTCATGAAGAGGCGAAGAGCCTAGTGCAGTAGTACGAGTAGTACTACTACTAGAACCGCATGGTGGATCGTCTGTACTCTTATTTTTTATCTCTGATAAAGTACACGTTTATTCCGGAGAAGGGCGGAAAACGGCAGCCCAACATGTAATGATAATATCGGTCAACCAGCCATGCTCGAATATATCTTGCTCTCCGTGCAAGCCCGTCTGTGTGTTCTCGCTCCTCGTCTCTCTCAAGGAATGGCGGGTTGGCTCTTTGCCGTCAATTGAGATCGGTTTGCTCACACTCCTGTCCCACATGTCAGTGATATGCCAAGAGGAGGTGCGTTGACCATCTGGCCATACGCATACTTGGTTTTGCACCTTCATACTACTCCTCCCTTCGTCACAGTTTACAGGGCGCGCTTCATTATGATGCATTTCTCTCAATGCATTTCCACCACCAGAGAGACTTTAGACGTGTTTGGTTTAATGCTCAATTAATTAGTGCGTGGTAACCGCAATCAAGTCCACAATTTTCTCTCGATGTACTCCCTCCTTTCCAGTTTATAGGGCTTATCTCAAAATTTTAGTTTTTCCATTTTATAAAGGCTCAATTTGGTTGTTTTCCATCACATGTTCAGATTCCAAGGTGCATTAAATCATTGCATGCAAGTATTAAGAGATAATTGACCAATGCATGTACTTTATGCGTGCATGCATTGCAATTAATGCATTGATAAACATAATTTTTTTGAGGAAAACAAGAGCATTAATTAGGTGCTTTTGCAAAACTACAGAAAGTATTCCACCACTCGCCATCTACCTTGATTGGTGAGATTTTTGAATAGAGCACTATATACCGGAAAGGAGGGAGTACTACTACGGAGTGGAGTAAGTGCATGCATGTGTGTACCCGGGGTGGAAGCACTGCATGCATGTGTGTACGCATTATTCCCTCTAGTAATAGACACCGTGCTATAAATACCAATGCTATTTTTCAGGCCGATCGCTAGTCGCCTTGGTCCCACAGATTTTTTTTCTTTTTTTTGAAGCGCGCTCTATAAACAGTGACATATGGAGTAGTATGAGAGGATTCAAAGAAGAGCGTATTGATGGTTGCTTCTTCCGAGCAACTTACAGTGGGAAAGGTGGGGCTTATGATTTGACTGCTCATTACTCACTATTAATGCGGTGCAACGACCGGGCTGAGTCTCCCATGCGGTTGTGCACTACCCCCTCAGTTTCTTAAATATACTCTGGAGTATTTGTCTTTCTAGAGATTTCAACGAGTGACTACTCAAATATTTTTCTTTTTAGAGATTCAAATGGACTACTACATACGGATGTATATAGACATATTTTAGAGTGTAGATTCACTCATTTTGCTCGGTATGTAGTCACTTGTTGAAATCTCTAGAAAGACGAATAGAGTATTTAGGAACGGAGGTAGTACACATACAAAGCAAAATGAGTGAATCTACACTCTAAAATATGCCCATTTGAAATTTGTAAAAAGACAAATATTTAGGAATGAAGGAGTATAATTTTGTGCATGGCACATGGACCTGGATGCTGAAGAGGCTTCTGGCAATGCTATCAAGCTTCCATTATTTGTTTACATAATTGATGTACTATACAAATAATTTTCCAGTGACATGAAATTGTACAATGGTCTGAGCTTTCAGCTTTTGTTTCGTGTGTCTTGCCATCGATGCTCTTTCGGAAACAATAAAAAACTAACTTCCTTGCTAATGATGTCCATTATTAGCAGATCAGAGCTAATATTTACATCACAACTGAAGACAGAGTTGTGAGAAGGTGTTAAATTAAAATTGATCCATGCTTTCATTGGTAGCAACATCCCCCCAGCTCTGTCTAAATCAACAAGGCATGCTGGGAAAAAAAGTAGCTGTGTGGAGCATGCAACATTCCGATCATTTTGTGCAGTTCCACTAAAATAGAGCTGAGCGTCCCTGTTCCAAAGATATTAAGTGTGATTACGATAATAGAGGACTGCTGATGAAACAATAAACACACAAATAGAAGCCGGTCACCTTTGCAGTCTCTCTTAAGACTAACTAGTTGGAGAAGATTAGGCTCGGAGTTGGATGAGGAGGATAGATCAAAACCAATCTCCCTTTGTGCAGTCGCACTGAAATGTAGAGACGTTGCCCGTGTGACATTTTAGTACAACTGCACAAAACACTCTTAAGAAAAAAGTGATTTTTGCAGTTCACCAAAAGGTCGCAATAGCAACGAGGTGAAATGGATAGCCCTGTTTGTAATAAAAGAGGTAGGAAGGAAACACTTACTGGCCAATAATAGTTGATGACACATGCAAAGACAAAAAAGAAGCATATTCCTTGTCCTAAGGGAAGATAACAACACGGTTGTGTTTGTCTAAAACGATGTGAGGACAAGATTGCAATATGGAAAGTACACCGGACGAGCTATGTTTTGCGCAAAGAACTATGGAAGATCCACATGCAACGACATGGGAAGATGGGCAGTGGAGCAAGGCCGGAGGGGATACCTGGAGGTCGTCGGGATGTAACTAGGTGAGCGGCGGCGGGTGGAATCTGCCCATACTGTGGCAGCGAGCAGGTGGCGTAGGCCCTGCCGTGCCGGAGCTTGGTCAGAGAGAACGGCGTGTACCGCAAATTGGGACATGCTGCCTCGGCGCCGTCGAACGGAGAAACGATGCACTTCCTCCCTTTCCCCCGGCGGATGGGATGCGGCCGGATCAGTGACCAACGGTGAGAGAGAGAGAGAGGCCACCACACTCCCTTTCCCCCGGCGGACGGGATGCGGACGGATCAGTGACCAACGGTGAGAGAGAGAGAGGCCACCACAGACTTGTGTGAGATACTCTGAAGAGCGACAAACCAGGCAGGCAGGCTCCATTGTATATAGTGGAGCGGACTACCTTTTTCTCCATTAAAATCATTTTATATTCTCTGTACACGCCATTGAGCGCTATAACTTTATTTAAAAATAACGCGGCAACGCATCAAGTCGAACTTTGTTTCGTGCACGCGTGGTACACGACCTCCTTAGGTAAACAACCACTACAGGTGTTCAAATTAGCACGTGGGCTGCCATTTCATAAAGAAATGAGCTCCACCATGTACCCGCGCGGGTGTGGCTGGGCACAAAGCTTGAGTACGTGCACGGTGCACCTATTCTCTTCTTGTATATGTACACCACCTACGTGGGGTTGTGTAAGAGAGATACAAACCTAGAGAGATATAGTGTGTGGGTTCGTGAGAGTTT
>NC_057801.1:41041075-41068417 GCF_018294505.1 Triticum aestivum | reverse complement strand
ATCAAAAAATGTAACACATGCAATGTGTGTGAAATAGAGTCCTGGATATAACATATATATAGAGGGGGCGATCCACGAGTAGAGAGTGGAGGTATCGTCGTCTTGAGGTGTCCATAGAATCGAAGAGAGGGATGATATGTGTGTGTGTGTGTGTGTGTGTGTGCGCGCACGCGTGCGCGATCGATAAAGAGTGCCATCGAATTTAAGTGTGCCCACGTCAAAGATATAGAGTGGTTGGCCTACTGGAATGTGAGAGGGGACATGTGTAGTTTGTCTCTGTGGCATGGATACCTACCTGCAGCGCTCGACTATCGGTGTGTGGTGGCGGAAGAGGGAGGCCCAATTAACTATAGAGGTACAATGGTTGGTATATGTGTGGAGGAGGAGAGAGGCCTACCTCATGTATTAAGGAGATCGATCTGCCTCATGTATTAAGGGAGATCGATCGGCATCCATGCATATGTGCAGGAGAGGAATAAGGTTGGGAGGGAGACAGAGCTAGAGTATTGGAGGGGGTGGTAGTGGAGTTGCTTCTAACAAATGGTGGGATAGGCTTGCTAGACAAACGTAGGGCACGCCTGCAATATCAATAAGAGAGGAGATGGCTGCTTGTTGTCTGTGCACGTGCATGTGAGAGACGGGCCAGGAGGCATGCACGAATGATGAGGGGGGACGATATGGCTATGGTAAGCAGACATAACTACATAGGAAGATCAATCACCCTTTGTTAGAGAAAGGAGAGACATAACTTGTGAGGTACGTCGATCGATGGGGGAGGGGATAGTTAAAGTCGATCTAGGTATATGTTGGGAGATCGATCGATATACATGCATGTTTGTGTTAGAAGCAAATGAGGCACGAGGAGAAGGATAGAGAGAGAGGGATGCATCTAGGAGGTGGTACGAGAGGCATACTATATCAAGGGGGAAGGAGTGTGCGAGTACGAGATCGATGAAAAGAGTGGTGGGAGTGAGGCATGGACGGTGACAAGAGAAGAGGGGAAGCTTGTGTTTGTGTTCGGCACACCTGGCTAGAGAGGCATATCGATCGATGTGTGCCGTAAAGAAGGAGCTGGGGGGCCTACACACACCATGGATGAACGACCTAAAGTGAAAAGAAGAATTTGCACGATCGAGCTAGAGAATGCTGAGGGAGGGTGAGAGGGATGCGAGCATGTGCATGCACGAGAGAAAGTTAGTGCTAGCTACAAAGATAAGAGGATTGTGTGGGTGTAAAAGACGAATAGAGATCATACTTCATTATAAAAAGCGAATTCGGATATTTGAAGAATTTATCATAGTGTTTTAAACCGACGCATGTGTGAATATATATAACGGTGATACACATAGTGTGGTTATGAACATGTTATACTACATATAATATATTTTATCTCTACTCTTATAAAAAATGGAGTTGTTTATGATGGTGTGCCTGCCATCCTGCAATATAGGCCGTCCGATTTATATCTGGCGGATAGGAAGGAAACTATGGCAAGTTTGAAAAAAGATACCCACACCCCTCTCCATATTTGCAAATTAGGCCCCTTGATCATGTTGATGTTCTGTGGAACGCATGGGCATCTTGTTAGTACTACGTATAATACATAGAATATTGATTATAATTTGGGCTAATGTGTGGCTTTTGCAGCTCAGGTCTAAATACTTGTCATAATGTAGGGGGCGGGGCAGTATACTTTGTGTGATAAACACGGTGTACGTATGGAACATGGTTTAGATTATAAATATATAGTTAGTACATCAAATGTACTATTATTTGGAATCAACATCAAGTGTATTCAAAAAATAGAATTCAAGTTCATGTAGTACACACAGTTCATATCTATCTCTATAGTAATCATGTGGTGTGTTATTAAGGTAATACACGAATGATGGTTGAGGTTGGCAACAATCATGATTGTAGATTCTTATTAAAATAGAGAAACGAATTCAAATTTAGTTCAAATTGCAGCGGTAGTATAGACATTTGGAATGCACTAAAATGTTGGTATGAGTATGTTACATGCATTATACAGGAAGCAAAAAAATTTAATCGGACATAACATGGATTCATACTCCCTCCTTCCATCTATATAGGGCGTAATGAGATTTTTAAGACCGCCTTTGACTATTGACAAGATTAATAGTACATGACATGCACAATGTGAAAATTATATCATTGAAAGAACCTTTCACAGACGAATTTAATGGTGTGCTTCGTGTAAGTTGCATGTCATATATTATTGCTCTAATATTTGGTCAAAGTTAGCATCGAAAAATGCATTAGGCCCTATATAGATGGAAGGAGGGAGCAGCTTTGAATATCATTTGTATAGTAAAACAGGGCAAGACTCTTTCTTTGTGTGGTGTGAATAGTTTTATTTTTTTTGTTTTCTTTTTGGTTGAGGGAAGTGCGAATTGATTTGGTACGTACAAGTACAATATTACTGCATGTTAGGCTTGTCCCTAAAATTCAACCCGCGGCTTGTTATATCCCGAAAATTTAGATATCGTGCTCCCAAAAGTGGCGCCTTCACAACCCGCGCCTTGCTATCCGAAAATTACAACGCACGCGAAAACTCCCTCCAGCTGCCAAATCCCGACATGCGAAATCCCCCTTCTAACCCTGAGCCAAAAGGGCCGCTAGTTCAAATCGGTGGGGGGTACTTTTGTAACACACCCTACATTTTGGACAAGCGCGTCCCTAAGTCATGCTTCACCCCCTCCCATCGCCCCCTTTTCGCCATTCGAAATCCCAGGCTGCCATATTCTCTCCGCTCCAGCCGCGAAACCCCACCCTCCTCCGTCCGCCACCTCACTACTGCCCAGCCGGAGCCTTTTCCCCGACGATGTCGTCCACTGCAATAGCTCGACGTCCCTCGTCCACCTCCCCGGATGAGGATCCGTCGTCCATCTCATCGTCCCGCCGGTTTAGCAGCCATATCCTCCACCTCCAAGGAGCTGCTCCGACGACCGCCTCATCTATCGCGGCTGCTCCATCCCCATAGTGCCGCCTTAACCTGCTCCACCGGAACTGCATCATCCTCACCGACTCCTCGGACGAAGCCGAGGCCTACTCTGCGCCACCAAAGAGGTTGTACACTCATCGCATCGCACCTTCTCCTTAACTCGACCTCCCGACGCCGACGGTGCTCCATCCCGCGCCCCCATGGAGAGGTTACCTTGAAGCCGGTGCCACCGCGACATCTCCATGGTGGCGCTCCCCCAGTGCGAGGCCCCTTCGGCGGCGGCGTCCATACCAGCCGGATCTGCTGCTGCTGCACCGACTCTCGCTCGCTCGCTCGCGCTGCTGCTACTGCTCCGGCTCTCGCTCGATCGCTCGCTCGCCCAGCTGCTACTGCTGCTCTCCCCCTCGCTCGTGCTGCTGCTCTGCTCCGATTTAGCCACACTTCAGTCGACTGAATTAACTTTTGGGTCAGTCGATTTTTAGGGGTTGGGGGGGCTCGCCGGAGTTAAAGAAGAACCACCAGCAGCGGGGACGGGGGCTCGCCGGAGAGGTACCCCACTATCTATCTTAGGGTTCAGGGTGGGGGGGCCTAGAGGGCTGGCCGGGGCGGCAGTGGGGATTTGTTTCGGGGCGGCGAGGCAGCGCTGGGGTCGGCGGTTCGGCCGATGGTGGCTGGCGGCTTAGGGGGGTGCAGGTTGAAGATGAACTGCAGGCCCTCCCTAAACTACATGTCAAGTGCCTCTCTGCTACCATTGCGTTCAGTTTCGAAAGTAGCATTCAGATTCCACCGTAAATTTCAGTTTCGACAGTTAAGTTCAGAGTCAACAGTTTTTACCTTATCTATTGTAGTCAGGTGGTTTTTGGTGATGTAAATTTTACATCTATATTACATCATCTATTGGAGATGCTATTAGAATCCCACTTGAGATTGACGATGTCTGTCTTGTGCTGCTTCAGCATTGACGCCTTACGGCTCACCGGAGCTGCTCCAACGACAGAACGATCCATCACAACAGAGCAGTGCCCTGGACGCGGTGTACAGATTCCTCAGGTCTTCCTCAACACCTCCGATAGCCACCTCTGCCTCAACTGCTTCAGCGACCAACCCAATGATGCTGAGGTCGACACGGCTACAGCAAAGAGGTTGTACACTTGTTGCATCACTTATTACTATACATTCACGTCGATCCATTAGGGCTATTTTGGTTCAACGGAAAAACATAGCAATAGGGAATTTCCAATGGCACTCTACTATTAAATTATTCATGCATTTTGTTGAAAGGAATGAAGCAAAATATCCACCTGGACCTACTTTTCAAAATCCTATGCATGAAAACAAGACCAAGTGCATTAGTGCAAGAATAACATTCTAACTGTACACGCTTTCATATGGTTCACTTTATTTTGGCCACGTCCCTTTGCATTCCTCTGCTCTTCCAATTCCTGTAAACCAAACACCCAAGTTGACTGAAATCCTGTGTTCACAAATGCTCTGTTTACCATGTGCATTCCTATCCTATTCCGGTGTTTTTCCTATCCCCGCATTTTAAGGATCATGCAAGCCAAATGAGCCCTTACAGAATTACTTCAGTTACAGGTACATGTCGAGGGGAGCTTTGTTTGGTTTGTCCTACTCCTGCCGCGATGTCGTCCACCTCACCTGAGTTGCTCCATCGACAAAAGCATCCACCAAACCAGACATCACAACTCCTGACCGTCTTTCACTGCCTCAGATCTCCTTCCCTGCCGCCGGCACCCACCACAACGACATCACCATCAACAACTCAGTAGATGAACCGAAGGAGTACACGGGTCCACAAGAGAGGTCACACTCTTTTGTTTTTGCTTATGTTATGCATTGCTTAAAATTACCTACTACTTTATCGTCCTGTTCACCTCTTGGACTCCAAGTCCACTAGTGCAGAACCAGCCTTTAGTGCTGGTTCATAACGGCCTTTAGTGCCAGCCAACCGGCACTAAAGAGTGGGGACAAAAGCCCCCCCCCCTTTAGTACCAGTTCGTCACAACCGGTTCGTCACAAACCGACGCTAAAGTGACACCACGTGGCATGAGCCAGGCCCATGTGCGCGTAGGACATTAGTACCGGTTGGTAACACCAACCAGTACTAAATGTTTGGGGGGGGGTTTGGCTTTATTTTCCATTCAATTTTTTTTGTTTGCTGGTATTTCACGATACTACAAATTGTACATGTTATGCATACATATAAATAGATTTTCTCGTACGTAGAACCGCATATATATATATATATATATATATATATATATATATATATCATCGAATGTCTCACAACCAACACCATTAATTATTCACACATACACATGTATATACATATACAATTTCTCCTACATGTTGCCTTGGTGCCTCTGGAGCACGTTGACAAGTGGTTCATGGGGGCGGTAGCGGGTAATAGTATTCTCCTTTGGGATCTATGACCTGGTTGAGCAAAAATCCGGTTATTTCCTCTTGAAGTGCTAGTATGCGCTCCGCTGGTTGGAGCTTATCCCGCACCTCTCTGAACTGTTAAGAAGGAGATCAATATGCATGTGTATTAGTTGTGTGACTAGATATCAATAATGGTGTGAATAGTGTTCTGACAAACGTACCCAATCCTGCCTATCAGATCTGCTCCTTTCGGATGCCATCATGTGAATGTTCTCGCAAACGTAGAATGCACACAGATCATTCCCTGACGCCTGCTTCAAGGCCTATACGAGAATAGAATGGAATCAGATAAAGATTAATCAAGCATGATAATTAATTAATGATATTGAAACAAGAATTAAATAGATGGTAGCTAGCTAGTACTACTTAATTACTTACCTTTGGTCAATACCAAAACAACTTTTTTGCCCATTTGCCTGGAGTCACCTTGATGAACTTTGCCCATGCCCTGCCCGCCGGCAAAGAAAGTTAATAAAGGGGTTATTAAATAGTTCATATCAGAAAATGACGAACTAATAATAGGCCGAGATATAGTTAATAATGGTTGAAATTACCTGTTGACTATCCCCTTCATGATGGTGTAGTCTTTATCTTCTTTAATTAGTGAGTCCAGTAATTCAACTCTTCCTTCTTCAACTTTAATGTCTAACAAGATCCAGTGCCAACTGCATGCGCACACGTTTGCTTGTCTTAATTAAGAGGGCATGTGTATAAAATTAATCAACTACCATAAATCGTATACACTTAATTATTAACATCTAACTAGCTAGTAAGCAAAAACATAATTTGTACTACAAGACAGTGTGACTCACATGAAGTTGTAAGGAAGTAGTATATCTTCATTGGTATTGAGGCGCTTCAAGAACTCTAGCATGCTTTCCTCTACACCTTCTTGATAAACTGGAAGATTCCATATGTACTCATTAATGATATTTGGGTCAATGAACCCAATGCCATAGCGTCCAGATTTTTTCATTTCATACATCCTCATCCTGCATATAATACCACAAAAAAGAATATAGTGAGGATAATTACATGTAATTATTGATCAAAATTATCACTACATAGCTGGCTTGAGACTTAAATTACAGAAAGAAATCACTTACAGACAATAGCAAATGACGATAGACTTGTCGAGTGCGTCTTGATTGTATAACTGAAATAGTTCTGAATACTCAATGGCCAGAGCTTTCTCATGGTAGTAATGCTCACGCTTGACATTCACCATGAGGGACTCTCGATTGGAAATCTTGGTAATGTTCATGTACCATTGATGCAATTCATACATTCTTGTTGGGAGGTTCTTGACCTTGTCTGGATGGACCAAAGGTTGGCCCCGCACATATTTCCGTTTTATTTCTGATTCTCTAAGCGGAGACATGGGCTCGATTTCGAGGAGTTGTCCAACAGAGATCTTGAGCATTTCAGCCTGCATTATATGCTCCTCCGTTATTACCACATCGCCCAGCTGGGGAACGCTAGCGGTTGGCCCACAATAATATTGGGCGTGCGTACTCCTCTCATGTGTTGTTGGCACAACAAGCAGGGGGATCGCTTGTGCCGCCTGTTCTCCCAGCTGGGGAACCGTTTTCCCGCATTTTTTGCCAGCTGCTTGTTGGCTTGAGCTCGAGCTCGCTTCCTTCTATAGCCGTGCTCGATGTAGCTTCCTGATTTGGCTCTCATAGTCTGAGTCAACAGGCTTGGGAGCTGGTGCTCTAGCCATACGAATGAAGTGGTCAATCGTTTTCTCAGGCACTTTCTCCCTTGGCGGCGGTGCCGGTTTCGGTCCAAAATGGGCGTCCACTTGGGCCTGCACTATGGCTGCGTTTTGCTCCTCGATCATGTCATAAGGCCTCTGAGGAAGAGGAGCGAGGCTTGGACCATATTTATATCGCTTGTCTCCGCATGTACTTCCTGTACTACCTCGAGTCGTACCTCTACGCACCATTGCCGCGGCGTGTCTCTTCTGCGATTGCTGAGACGATGGAGATGACTGACGTGGCTGACGCTGTGCCGGACTTGAAGCAGGAGGAGTGGCCTGACACTGTGCCGGACATGAAGGAGGAGGAGTCTGCTCACGCGTTCGGGGACTTGGAGGAGGTGGAGGACTTCTAGGAGGAGTCGGCTCACGCGTTTGTGGACTTGGAGGAGTGGTAGTCTGCTGACACGGTGGCGGACCTCGAGCAGGAGTCGGCTCACGCGTTCGTGGACTTGGAGGAGTGGGAGTCTGCTGAATCGATGGCGGACTTAAAGGAGGAGTCGGCGGACGATGCGGTGTCGGTGGACTTGGAAAGATGATGCAATCCTTTATCCATAGGATGATACGATGTACGGCCTCTCCCAGTGTGCGCTCGCCATCCCCTCCAGCAATGTCAAGTGCTAGCGTCGAATATGGCTCCACCACTTCATCAACCATGACACGAGCATAGCCCTCTGGAATCGGGATGCAATGGAAGGTTGCTTCGGGGGTAACTGTGAAAGCAACGCCATCCGCCACCTTCATGGATATATTCTTCATTTTGGAGTGTAGCTCACAATTAGTGTTCTCTATGATGTCATCCACAGGGTATGTATCTAGCAGCTGTGTGTCGCCCGGGGCAGAACCAACGCTGCTTCTCGGCATTGATGGGACGGTGCTATCCAATGATGGACGATCATCCGCTTGCTGCTGCCGCTGCTGAGACCCCCTTTCCTGGATAAGTGAGTCGATCTGCTGCTGCTGGTGGTGGTGGAATTTGAGTGCCAAGTCCGCGTGCCTTGCTTCTAGGCCTTGAAGGCGTTCTGCTTCCTGCTTCCTCTGCTCCTCCTCCAGCTTCCTCTTCTTCTCCTCCTCCATCTTCTTTCTTGCACGGGACATGTAGTCGTCGTTCCAGTCCGAAAAGCCCTCATACCAGGGAATAACACCCATGCCTCGTGTTCTTCCCGGGTGTTCAGGATTTCCCAGGGCGCGCGTAAGCTCGTCGTTCTCTCTGTTGGGCGTGAACACCCCTGCTCGAGCTTTTTCTAATGTGTCAAGTATCTTTTGTTCGGATCCTTTTAGACTTGCCTTCTGCGAAACCAGGCCTGTCTTCGGGTCCAACGCCCCCCATGCGCATAGAACCAGGTTCTGCACCTGGGGGGCCAGCTCCTAGTAATTGGAGTGACCCCTTCATCCTCCATCTCTTGCTCAGACTTCTCCCACTTAGGCATTCCCACCGTGTAGCCACCTGGACCCAGCCTATGGAACTGCGTCTTTTTTGCGACATTGGCCTTGTTTTTTATCGACCGTTCCTAAGATATTTCTGAATCCTTGAATTTCACGAAATCGTCCCAGTGTTCTCTTTGCTTCTCCAGTGTTCCCGTGAATTCTGGAGTCTTCCTTTCTACAGCGAGGTAGTTGGCCCATACAGTTTTCTTGTGGGTGTTGAATGCAATTGCCATCTTCTTAAGAGCAGTGCCCTTGACTTTGTCCACATCTGCTTTAGTGAAATAATCCAGTAGGGTGAAATGTTCCATCAGAGAATCCCAAAGGGTTTCTTTTGCTCTGTGGTCGACCCAAGTAACACCTGGACGTTTAGTTTTTGGCTCTTTCCATTCTTGAATGGAGATCGGGAGTATGTCTTTCACAAGAACTCTGCACTGACAAGTCCACTTGTTCGCAATGTTCTTAGGCGATCGGGGTTCGCCATTAGGTTTGACGGAGTCGATGTTGTACTTTACACCATCCTTCAACTTTTTGCCCAGGCCTCACTTTGTCTTGCTGTCTGTAGAAGCAGATTTGCTCGATCCGGAGGGCTGAAAGAAGGAAGATCGATTCGTTAGTATATCTTCAAATAAAATAAAACATGTGATGATCACCAGATGCCTGCTTATATAAATATATACCTTGCCGGTAGTCTTTGTTATTTGAAGATCAGCACTCTCTGTGTCATCATAAACATTGTTTGTGTCATCATAATCAGAATCATAGTTCATGACTTCATCAGCTCGGTCGTCGAGATCGAATATCTTTTCATCACCCTCTCCGGTATTGTTCAGATATTGGGAGCCATCA
The DNA here is from genome assembly GCF_018294505.1 of Triticum aestivum. Classification (NCBI taxonomy): domain Eukaryota; kingdom Viridiplantae; phylum Streptophyta; class Magnoliopsida; order Poales; family Poaceae; genus Triticum; species Triticum aestivum. Next base: position 41,058,956 of record NC_057801.1, on the reverse strand, counting down.
TCTGCTTCATTCAGATCATCTAGCCTGCCAGGGCTGCGTATGATGTCGAACAATTCCTCTTCTCTGTCTCTGCCGGTATTGTCCGCCATAGCTTTTACTTAACTAATATAGAAGAAATATAGAACAATTTAGTATTCAAATTACAATGCATGGATGCAATCAATAAGGAAAAACTGAATCATATAGTACATAATGTATATGCATCGTCTCGATTAATATATAATCTCAAATACATCATCGTCTCGAATAATATATATAGTATCGAATACATCGTCTTGAATATTATATATCGAATACATCACTGGCTAGGTACCTAATAAAGATCGAGTACTACATAAGAATCTAGGGCGCCACTCGCGATTCCTGGGGCGCGCGCGGTGGACGCCCAAAGAGAAGGAACCATCACAGGATCATATCTCCGGTCATCTGACCAAAGAAACTGCCAAGTAGCGATGGACGTGCTCGTCTTCCTCCTTGACACGACGAGGCACCACCTCCGGCGGGGCCGGCTGCCTCTGCACCGAATGTGGCCCACGCGAACGCCACCAAAGGAGATCAGGGTCGACGATGGGACCCGAGGCCGGGTTCCTCACCAAGCGGTGTGCCCCTCCAGGTAGCACCACCCAGTGCCAGCCCGGTGGAGCCCAGTCCTGGATATGGGTCCTCTGAAGCATTACGTCATCAAGAACAAATACTATATGCCCGCAAAAAGTAACATTAATCTAACATTCTATATGAAAATTCTAACAATTTGACATTAATCTAATTCATGTAACTAAAACTAATTCTAAAATTTCTAATATTTCTTATTATATAACTCACATTTCTATAACATTTCTAATATTTCTATAACTAAAAAACAGGAAAAATTTATAACATTTCTATATAACTAACATTTCTCAAAATATTTCTATAACTACAAAACAGAATAATTTCTAACATTTCTATAACTAAAAAATAGAAAAAATCTATAACTAAAATTCTATAATGTGTGTGTGTGTGTGTAGTGTGTACATGTGTGTGTGTGGACATGGCGGCCGGGGTGAGCTCACCGGCAAGGCGACGACGGGGCGAAGGGACGGGGCGGCGACGATGGGGAAACGGGACGGGGCGGCGACGACGGGATGGGCCAGCGACGACGGGGCGGGGCGCGGCGACGGGCACGACGGGGACGGGGACGGCCGGGGCAGCGACGAGGGGCGGGGACGGCTGGGGCGGCGACGGCGTCCATCGGGGCAGGTGGCGCGTGTCGTCGACGGAGAGAAGAAACAGAGCGGGAAACTGAATTTTTTGCAAGTGTTGTATATATAAGATGGGCCTTTAGTACCGGTTGGAGCCACCAACCGGTACTAAAGTCTGTTTTGGCCAGGCCAAGCGGCGGGAAGCGCCAACCGTTAGTACTGGGTCGTAGCACCAACCGGTACTAAAGACCCCCTCTTTAGTACCGGTTGCATCCACCACCCGATACTAAAGGGGGTGCGCTGGCGCAGTGCGATGAGGCAAGTCCCACCTCGCTAGTCGAGGGGCTACCGCACTGGTTTAGAAGCCCCAGTGCGGTAGCTCTCTCGAGCTCCTCTCCTAAGCAGGCCTACTGGGCCTACTTGTTTGGTGCTGCCCTGTGGGCCTACTGGGCCTTTGCGGGCCCCCATCCTAGCCCAACAAAAGGTTGTGTTTCTAGTCGTATCCAGGCCTCTTTGGCCTAGTAGGCGGGCTTTTTTATTTTCTTAATTTTTTTGCTTTATTTATTTTTGTTTTATTTACTTTTGAGTTGTTTTTTGCTGTATTTAGAGTTTCTTTGTGAATATTTTTGCTTTAGGTACAAAAAATTACAAACTTTCTGTTAGTGCTGGTAGTTTTCAAATTTGAATAGTTTAAATTTTGAATTATTTGAAATTTGTGTGAATCACTAGTTTGTGAATAACTTAACTTTGAAAAAAAATTAGTGATTCTTTTTTCTTATATTTAATATTATTGTGTTTTATCATTATATTCAAGTTGGTAATGCTTAGGTTATTTAAAAAATGAAATGCCTTTGTAACAGATGAGTTTTCGTCCGAAACCCTGATACTTTGAAAGAGATTGTCCATTTTGTACACGAAGTGCATCCATTTTTTGCCGTAACCCTCTCTACTTTTTTGCACATGCTATGTGGGTGAAATTGTGATACCATGCCAACTTTCAACCTTTTTTGAGTTCATTTGAAATGCTTTTCAATTTCAATGTCATTTAGCTGGAAAAAAAATTAGTAAATGCATGAAAGAATTTGTTTGCACATAAAATTTCTTCGCATTTCAAATGCCAAAACACATAACTACCCTAACTATTACAGAGATTCCCTCCTGGGTGTGAAACACAGAAGAAAGTGAAGATAGTGAAGCCGATCACATCTCAGATCTTTGGGTGTGAAACTTTTTCTTCGTGTGTGTCCCTTTGCACCGTAGCCATGGAAAATCTTCATCATTTAACTGGATGCTCGGGTCAATATTCACTATGAATGGAGCAATTTCATCAAACTTTTCATAATCTTCTGACATGTCTGTCTTCTCATCCACTCCCACAATGTTTCTTTTCCCTGAAAGAACTATGTGGAGCTTTGGCTCGTCGTATGATCCATTCGCTTCCTTATCTTTTCTTTTTCTCGGCCTGGTAGACATGTCTTTCACATACAAAACATGCGCCACATCATTGGCTAGGACGAATGGTTCTTCTGCATACGCAAGATTGTTGAGATCCACTGTTGTCATTCCATACTACGGGTCTTCCGTTACCCCGTCTCGTGTCATATTGACCCATTTGCACCGAAACAAAGGGACCTCCAAACCACCTAAATAGTTAAGTTCCCATATGTCCTCTATGTAACCATAATATGTTTCCTTTCCCGTGTTGATTGTTGCATCAAAGCGGACACCACTGTTTTGGTTGGTGGTCTTCTTATCTTGGGCGATCGTGTAAAATGTATTCCCATTTATCTGGTACCCTTTGAAAGTCATTATATTGGAAGATGGTAACTGGGACAGCGAGTACAGGTCATCTTCAATATCGGCATCATGCATGGCATGTTTCTGCAACCAACCGACAAAAGTCCTAGTTTGTTCACGTGTAATCCAGTCGTCAGACTTCTCCGGGTGTTTGGAGTGTAGAAAATTCTTGTGTTCCTCCATATACAGAGCCACCAAGGCGGAATTCTGTAGAACTGTATAGTGTGCTTCAGAGAGAGAATGACCGTCCATACATATTATTTCATCCCCTCATAGCGTGTAACGCCCCAGATGTAACTTTCCATATTTGTATCCAACTCTTGCCGTCTCCGGCGCTAAGTTATATTTATTTCTCGGGTTCGGGTCTTTGTCTCCGTGTGTTGTTTTCGTTTTCATGCATCTCATACCATGTCATCTCGTGTCTTGCATTTGCATACATGTTCATCTCATGCATTCGAGCATTTTCCCCGTTGTCCGTTTTGCATTCCGGCGCTTCGTTCTCCTCCGGTGGTCATTTCTAGCTTTCTTTCGTGTTTGGGAATTAAACATTTCCGGATTGGACCGAGACTTGCCAAGCGGCCTTGGTTTACTACCGGTAGACCACCTGTCAAGTTTCGTACCTTTTGGACTTCGTTTGATAGTCCAACGGTTAACCGAGGGACCGAAAAGGCCTCGTGTGTGTTGCAGCCCAACACCCTCCAAATTTGGCCCAAAACCCACCAAACTCTGCTCCATGTCCTAGAGCATTCGATCACGATCGTGTGGGCGAAAACCGCACCTCATTTGGACTCTCCTAGCTCCACTTATGTCTATTTATAGACCCCCTCCTCCAAATCCCGGATCCCCTCGTCTCAAACCCTAGTTCAAAAAAAACATCCTCCGCCGCCGACGGACACGTCCGCCCCAGCGCCGGACGCGTCCGCCGCCGCCCGCCTCTGCCACTCAGGCGCTGCCACATGGCGCCGCTCTTCTTCCCCGCCGCCGGCCCGGGAGGCCCAGGAGGGGCCCCCGCGAGCCCGAGTGCCCCGCGCCCCGCGCGTTCCACCTCGCCGCCGTCTCTTCAGGCTCCGGTGGCCGGAGACGCCACCCGCCACCGCGAGCGCCGCCGCGCCTCCACTCCACTCCGCCGAGTCGGCTGCCGTTCGCCTCGGCTTCCGCGCCCGCAAGCACCACCAACGCTGGCGCCTCCTCCGACCGGCCCCGGATCCGGCGACGTCCCCACCTCCGGCGAGCTCCTCCTCTCCTCTGGCGTGCTTCTCCGGCGAGCGCGAACTCCGGCGCCGAGCTGCTATAGTGCCGCCGTGAACAGTGCCCGAACCCTAGATCTGAGATCTAAAAACTGAGGGTTGACTTTTTCCTCTCCCCCTTTATTTTTAAGCAAACTTTGACCGCCCGTAACTTTGCATCCGTAGCTCCATTTTGGGCATGTGATATATCAAAATCTTCGACTCGACATGTACATCATTTCATTCCATTGCATCATTTGCATTTGAGGTTATCTTGATGCCCAAAATGCTGTTAGAAGGAGGCTTCGTGAGTTAAATTGCAGATCCGTTAGTTCATCATGCACTTTTGTCATTTTTGCCATGTTTAATTCGTGCATGATATGCCTGTGCCCCTTTGGGATGAATTGTTAAGCATTTTGCCTTCTTTCCAGAGGTGCCACCCATGCATTTTTAGGATGTGTGCGTTGTCTTGTGCAAGCTTGCGAAGAGAGGTACCTGAGATTGCAGATTTCAGAGACTTGGTGATTTTCACTAAGTCTGGGATATTTTAGTTCATGATGCTATATGTCCAGCTTGTTTCCTAGTGATCCGTGCCTCTTTTGAGGATGATCAGTAAGGGAGTTTTGATTCTTATGTTATGCTCTATCCATCCATGTCTTTGTTGGCATATGTGGAGTGCTCTTGGTTGACTCAATCGAGCTCAACTTTTGCTTCGTTGTTAATCTGGGCAGATCGTCAACTTGTTTGCGATTTTGCCGATGCTACCGTCAGTGTTCCATGCATGCTATGCCTTCGTTCTTGCCATGTGTAGCTAGCACATTGTGCCTTCTTGCTGGTTATATGCTTTCCTTGCCATGACTTGCACCGTAGTGAGCGCATCGAGCTCGTTTACATGCCTTCGTGAGTTAAATTTCAGCGTGTCTCAGTTTTCACTAAGTCTGAAAACTGATTGTGTTCGAGCTATGTTCGTGAGCTCGGTAGAGTATTTTGTGAACCCTTTTGGCCCCAGGTCACTTTGGGTGTTTTGTTAAGCTTGTTGAGTAGCTCCATGCCATGTTCTTACTTGTCATGTTCAGATTTCCTATCATGTTGTTTTGCTGCTCCGAAGAGAGCATCGTGATCTGAAATTTCAGACTAGTGTTAATTTCACTAAGTCTGGAATCTGTTTTGCATTTGCGTTTTAGCCATGCTTGTTTGAACCTCTTAAAGGATGAATTTGCCTATGGCTCAGTGCTAGTGTTTTGTCAACCATCTTGTGTACATCACTGCCATGTATTTTGTTTTCATGTTTGGTGGTTGTAGCATGTTCATTTCGTTGCATTTAGATGCCTACTTGCTGTAAATCGCAGACCGGTGTCATATCTTAAAACGCTCGCCATTTCCAAACCGTAACTCCGATTCCAATGATCTTTATATCGTTTTCAAGCGATTTCATCCCCTCTATCCAGTGGCACACTTGGTTTTCCAAGTTGATGCCAGGTTCATGCATTTCCTGTCATATCTTGCATTTTGCATCCCGCATCGCATCCCGCATAGCATATCGTCATTTCATCATATTGCTTGGTCTTGCCCGTGGTTGATTGTATCCTTGTTGCTTGTTTGTCTTGTTGGGTAGAGCCGGGAGACGAGTTCGCTACTGAGGAGCCCGTTGAGTTTGCTTGTGAGGATCCAGTCAACTCTGACAACTGTGCAGGCAAGATGATCATACCCTCGATATCACTACTATCTTTGCTATGCTAGTTTGCTCGCTCTTTTGCTTTGCCACTGCTACGATGCCTACCATTTGCTTGTCAGCCTCCCAATTGCATGATTGAACCTCTAACCCACCATTGTCCTAGCAAACCGTTGATTGGCTATGTTACCGCTTTGCTCAGCCCTTCTTATAGCGTTGTTAGCTGCAGGTGAAGATTGGAGCCGTTCCTTGTTGGAACATTTATTTACTTGTTGGGATATCATTATATTGCTATGTTATCTTAATGCATCTATATACTTGGTAAAGGGTGGAAGGCTCGGCCTCTCGCCTAGTGTTTTGTTCCACCCTTGCCGCCCTAGTTTCCGTCATATCGGTGTTATGTTCCCGGATTGTGCGTCCCTTACGCGGTTGGGCTATAATGGGAACCCCTTGATAGTTCGCCTTGATTAAAGCTTTTCCAGCAATGCCCAACATTGGTTTTACCATTTGCCACCTAGCCTCTTTTTCCCTTGGGTTTCCGGAGCCCGAAGGTCATCTTTATTTTAGCCCCCCACGGGCCAGTGCTCCTCTGAGTGTTGGTCCGAACTAGAGCCCTGTGCAGCGCCACCTTGGGGAAACTCGAGGTTTGGTTTTAGTTGTACGGATTGCTCATCTGAGTGTGCCCTGAGAAAGAGATATGTGCAGCTCCTATCGGGATTTGTCGGCACATTCGGGCGGTGTTGCTGGACTTGTTTTAACCTGTCGAATCATCTTGTTGTACCAAGATACCGTGTCTGATCGGTGTGTCTTGGGTGGAGGTCTATTCCTTCGTTGACCGTGAGAGCTTGTTATGGGCTAAGTTGGGACCCCCCTGCAGGGATTGATCTTTCGAAAGCCGTGCCCGCGGTTATGGGCAGATGGGAATTTGTTAATGTCCGGTTGTAGATAACTTGAACTAAACTTAATTAAAATGAATCAACCGTGTGTGTTACCGTGATGGCCCCTTCTCGGCGGAGTCCGGGAAGTGGACACGGTGTTGGAGTTATGCTTGCGCAGGATGTTCCTTTAGCTTCTCGCTCGTGCTTCGCCTTCTCTTCTCGCTCTCATTTGCGTATAAGTTAGCCACCATATATGCTAGTCGCTTGCTGCAGCTCCACTTACATTGTCGTACCTGTCCTATAAGCTTAAATAGTCTTGATCGCGTGGGTGTGAGATTGCTGAGTCCCTGTGGCTCACAGATACTACAACTCCAGATGCAGGTCCAGGTGTTTCTGCTCCAGTTGACGATTACGAGCTCAAGTGGGAGTTCGACGAGGACTCTCAGCGATACTACGTGTCTTTTCTGGATGATCAGTAGTGGTGCCTAGTTGGGGTAATCGATTCAGGGCCTTGTCGCATGTTGGGGGTCTTTTCTATTTTGGCACCGTAGTCGGGCCATGAGTGATTTGTATGATGGATGTTATTTATGTACTCTGATGTGACGTGGCGAGTGTAAGCCAACTATGTTATCTCCCCCTTTTATTATATATTACATGGGATGTTGTAATGATTGCCTGACTTGCGACATTGCTTTCAATGCGGTTATGCCTCTAAGTCATGCCTCGACACGTGGGAGCTATAGCCGCATCGAGGGCGTTACATAGCGTGCCTTTTCCATCCAGTCTGCCCTTATGCCGCGATTCAGGAACACCAATCGGCTTAAGGTGAGGAATAAAGTCAATACAAAACTCAATGACCTCCTCATTTTCATGGCCCTCCACGATGCTTCCTTCTGGCCTAGCACGGTTATGAACATATTTCTTCAAGACTCCCATGAACCTCTCAAAGGGGAACATATTGTGTAGAAATACAGGACCCAAAACGTTAATCTCTTCGCAAAGGTGAACTAGGACGTGCGTCATGATGTTGAAGAAGGATGGTGGGAACACCAACTCAAAACTGACAAGACATTGCACCAAATCATTCTGTAATCTTCGTATGATTTCTGGATCGATTAGCTTCTGAGAGATGGCCTTGAGGAATGCACATAGCTTCAAAATGGCTAATCAAACGTTTTCTGGTAGAAGCCCCCTCAATGCAACCGGAAGTAGTTGCGTCATAATCACGTGGCAGTCATGAGACTATAGGTTCTGGAACTTTTTCTCTGCCATATTTATTATTCCCTTTATATCCGACGAGAAGCCAGACGGTACCTTCATGCTGAGCAGGCATTCAAAGAAGATTTCCTTCTCTTCTTTGGTAAGAGGTGTTGGGAAACGTTGTAGAAAATATATATTTTTCTACGCTTCACCAAGATCAATCTATGGAGTCATCTAGCAACGAGAGAGAGGAGTGCATCTACATACCCTTGTAGATCGCGAGCGGAAGCGTTCAAGAGAACGGGGTTGAGGGAGTCGTACCTGTCGTGATCCAAATCACCGAAGATCCTAGTGTTGGAGAACGTAGTAATTTCAAAAAATTTCCTACGTACACACAAGATCATGGTGATGACATAGCAACGAGAGGGGAGAGTGTTGTCCACGTACCCTCGTAGACCGTAAGCGGAAGCGTTATGACAACGCGGTTGATGTAGTCGTACGTCTTCACGATCCGACTGATCCAAGCACCGAACGTACGGCACCTCCGAGTTCAGCACACGTTCAGCTCGATGACGATCCCCGGGCTCCGATCTAGCAAAGCTTCGGGGATGAGTTCCGTCAGCACGACGGCGTGGTGACGATGATGATGTTCTACCGGCACAGGGCTTCGCCTAAACTCCGCGACGATATGACCGAGGTGGAATATGGTGGAGGGGGGGGGGCACCGCACACGGCTAAGGAACGATCCGTAGATCAACTTGTGTATCTATGGGGTGCCCCCTGCCCCCGTATATAAAGGAGTGGAGGAGGGGAGGGCCGGCCATCTCTATGGCCCACCCTAGGGGAGTCCTACTCCCACCGGGAGTAGGATTCCCCCTTTCCTAGTCCAACTAGGAATCCTTCCAAGTATTAGGAGTAGGAGACAAGGAAGGGGGAGGGAGAAGGGAAGGAAGGAGGGGCGCAGCCCCTCCCCCTAGTCCAATTCGGACTAGGCCTTGGGGGAGGGGCGCGGCCTGCCCTAGGCAGCCCGTCTCTCTTTCCCGTATGGCCCAATAAGGCCCGATACTTCTCCCCCGTATTCCCGTAACTCCCCGGTACTCCGAAAAATACCCGAACCACTCGGAACCTTTCCGAACTCCGAATATAGTCGTCTAATATATCGATCTTTACGTCTCGACCATTTCGAGACTCCTCGTCATGTCTCCGATCTCACCCAGGACTCCGAACTCCTTCGGTACATCAAAAACTTATAAACTCATAATAAAACTGTCATCGTAACGTTAAGCGTGCGGACCCTACGGGTTCGAGAACTATGTAGACATGACCTAGAAATATTCTTGGTTAATAACCAATAGCAAAACCTGGATGCTCATATTGGCTCCTACATATTCTACGAAGATCTTTATCGGTCAAACCGCATAACAACATACTTTGTTCCCTTTGTCATTGGTATGTTACTTACCCGAGATTCGATCGTCGGTATTCAATACCTAGTTCAATTTCGTTACTGACAAGTCTCTTTACTCGTTATGTAATGCATCATTCCGTAACTAACTCATTAGCTACATTGCTTGCAAGGCTTATAGTGATGTGCATTACCGAGAGGGCCCAGAGATACCTCTTCGACAATCAGAGTGACAAAACCTAATCTCGAAATACGCCAACCCAACATGTACCTTTGGAGACACCTGTAGTACTCCTTTATAATCACCCAGTTACGTTGTGACGTTTGGTAGCACCCAAAGTGTTCCTCCGGTAAACGGGAGTTGCATAATCTCATAGTTACAGGAACATGTATAAGTCATGAAGAAAGCAACAGCAACATACTAAACGATCAAGTGCTAGGCTAACGGAATGGGTCATGTCAATCACATAATTCTCCTAATGATGTGATCCCGTTAATCAAATGACAACTCTTTTGTCCACGGCTAGGAAACTTAACCATCTTTGATTTAACGAGCTAGTCAAGTAGAGGCATACTAGTGACACTATGTTTGTCTATGTATTCACACATGTATTATGTTTCCGGTTAATACAATTCTAGCATGAATAATAAACATCTATCATGATATAAGGAAATAAATAATAACTTTATTATTGCCTCTAGGGCATATATCCTTCAGTCTCCCACTTGCACTAGAGTCAATAATCTAGTTCACATCGCCATGTGATTTAACACTAATATTCACATCTGTATGTGACTAATACCCATAGTTCACATCGTCATGTGATCAACACCCAAAGGGTTTACTAGAGTCAATAATCTAGTTCACATCGTTATGTGATTAACACCCAAAGAGTACTAAGGTATGATCATGTTTTGCTTGTGAGAGAAGCTTAATCAACGGGTCTGTCACATTCAGAGCCGTATGTATTTTGCAAATATTCTATGTCCACAATGCTCTGCACGGAGCTACTCTAGCTAATTGCTCCCACTTTCAATATGTATCCAGATTGAGACTTAGAGTCATCTGGATTGGTGTAAAAGCTTGCATCGTTGTAACTTTTTACGACTGGCTCTTTTATCACCTCCATAATCGAGAAACATCTCCTTAGTCCTCACTAAGGATATTCTTGACCGCTGTCCAGTGATCTACTATTAGATCAAAATTGTATTCCTTTCTCAAACTCAGAGCAAGGTATACAATAGGTCTGGTTCACAGCATAGCATACTTTATAGAACCTATGACTGAGGCATAGGGAATGACTTTTCATTCTCTTTCTATCTTCTGCCGTGGTCGGGCTTTGAGTCTTACTCAATTTCACACCTTGCAGCACAGGAAAGAACTCTTTCTTTGACTGTTCCATTTTGAACTATTTAAAAATCTTGTCAAGGTATGTACTCATTGAAAATCTTATCAAGCGTCTTGATCTATCTCAATAGATTTTGATGCTTAATATGTAAGCAGCTTAACCGAGGTCTTGCTTTGAAAAACTCTTATTCAAGTATCCTTTCTTGCTATCCAGAATTTCCATAACATTTCCAATTAACAACATGTCATCCACATATAATATTAGAAATGCTACAGAGCTCCCACTCACTTTCTTGTAAATACAGGCTTCTCAAAAAGTCTGTATAAAACCATATGCTTTGATAAACTCATCAAAGCGTATATTCTAACTCCGAGATGCTTGCACCAGTCCATTGATGGATCCCTGGAGCTTGCACATTTTGTTAACACCTTTCGGATCGACAAAACCTTCTGGTTGTATCATATACAACTCTCCTTTAAGAAATCCATTAAGGAATGCAGTTTTGACATCCATTAGCCAGATTTCATAAAATGTGGCAATTGCTAACATGATTCAGACAGACTTAAGCTTCGATACAAGTGAGAAAAACTCATCGTATTCAACACCTTGAACTTGTTGAAAACCTTTTGCAACAAGTCGAGCTTAGTAGATAGTAACACTACTATCAGTGTCCGTCTTCCTCTTGAAGATCCATTTATTTAACATGGCTTGCTGATCATCGAGCAAGTCAATCAAAGTCCACACTTTGTTCTCATATATGGATCCCATCTCAGATTTCATGGCCTCAAGCCATTTTGCGGAATATGGGCTCACCATCGCTTCTTCATAGTTCGTAGGTTCATCATGGTCTAGTAACATAACTTCCAGAACAGGATTACCGTACCACTCTGGTGCGGATCTTACTCTGGAAGACCTACGAGGTTCTATAGTAACTTAATCTGAAATTTCATGATCATCATCATTAACTTCCTCACTAATTGGTGTAGTAGTCACATGAACAGATTTTTGTGATGAACTACTTTCCAATTCGGGAGAAGGTACAAATTACCTTATCAAGCTATACTTTCCTCCCACTCACTTCTTTCGAGAGAAACTTCTTCTCTAGAAAGGATCCATCTTAGCAACGAATATCTTGCCTTCGGATCTGTGATAGAAGGTGTACCCAACAATTTCCTTTGGGTATTCTATGAAGACGCACTTCTCTGATTTGGGTTTGAGCTTATCAGGATGAAACTTTTTCACATAAGCATCACAGCCCCAAACTTTAAGAAACGACAACTTTGGGTTTCTTGCTAAACCATAGTTCATATGGTGTCGTCTCAACGGATTTAGATGGTGCTCTTTTAATGTGAATGCAGCTGTCTCTAATGCATAACACCAAAACAATAGTGGTAAATCAGTAAGAGACATCATAGATTGCACTATATCCAATAAAGTACTGTTATGATGTTCGGACACACCATTAAGCTGTGGTGTTCCAGGTGGCGTGAGTTGCGAAACTATTTCACATTGTTTTATATGAAGGCCAAACTCGTAACTCAAATATTCTCCTCCACGATCAAATCGTAGAAACTTTACTTTCTTGTTATGATGATTCTCCACTTCACTCTGAAATTCTTTGAACCTTTCAACTATTTTAGACTTATGTTTCATCAAGTAGATATACCTATATCTGCTCAAATCTTCTTCTGAAGGTCAGAAAATAACGATACTTGCCACGAGCATCAACACTCATTGGATCACATACATCCGTATGTATTATTTCTAATAAGTCAGTAGCTCGTTCCATTGTTCCGGAGAACGGAGTTTTAGTCATCTTGCCCAAAAGGCACGGTTCGCAAGCATCAAATGATTCATAACCAAGTGATTCCGAAAATCCATCTTTATGGAGTTTCTTCATGCGCTTTACACCGATATGACCCAAACGGCAGTGCCACAAATAAGTTGCACTATCATTATTAACTTTGCATCTTTTGGCATCAATATTATGAATATGTGTATCACTACGATCGAGATCCAACAAACTATTTTCATTGGGTGTATGACCATTGAAGGTTTTATTCATGTAAACAGAACAACAATTATTCTTTGACTTTAAATGAATAACCGTATCGCAATAAACATGATCAAATCATATTCATGTTCAACGCAAACGCCAAATAACATTTATTTAGGTTTAACACTAACCCCGAAGGTATAGGGAGTGTGCGATGATGATCATGTCAATCTTGGAACCACTTCCAATACACATCGTCACTTCACCCTGAACTAGTCTCTGTTTATTATGTAACTCCTGTTTCGAGTTACTAATCTTAGCAACCGAACAAGTATCAAAATACTCAGGGGCTACTATAAGGACTAGTAAGGCACACATCAAACACCTGTATATCAAATATACCTTTGTTCACTTTGCCATCACTACTAGAAAAAGGGCTATAGATGGGATTGCCACTAATGGCGCACCAGACAAGTGGTGCGCCATTAGTATATACTAATGGCGCACCACCTTCTGATGCGCCATTAGTGTTGAAACTACTAATGGCGCACCTGGCCCATGGTGCGCCATTAGTATCAATTTTTTTTGAACTAGTGCGCCTGTCCAAACATACTAATGGCGCATCCATAGGAAGTGCACCATTACTAGTTGTAACTAGTAATGGCGCACCAGTCAGAAAGTGCGCCACTAATGTTGTTTTTTTTATTTTTTATTCCTTTTTCTGCAAAACTACTAATGGCGCACTCACCCGCGGTGCGCCATTACTAGTTTAAACTAGTAATGGCGCACCGTGTGGGAGTGCGCCATTAGTATCTTTTTTTTTGCAAAACTACTAATGGCGCACCACCAGGTGGTGCGCCATTAGTAACCTTGATTACTAATGGCGCATTTGTGGTTGGTGCGCCATTAGTAAGTGGGCAGCAATAAGATATTTTGGACAGCCTCTCCTCCCACACTCACTTTCTCCCCACTTCATTCTCTCCACCGCCTCCTCCTTGTCTCGGGTGCGTCCACTTTTTCACCTCATTTCCACCATAGATTCATTCAAATTAAGTGGTTAAGTTACCTTGTTTTGGTAGGTAAGTAAGGGGGGAAGCTATATTTATGTTGTTCTCCCTACAACAATGTGCACATGCACTTTTTATGGCCTAGCTAGATCTATGTATGTTCGTGGTGTTGCATATGTTTGTGGTGTTGCATATGTGTTTGTGTTTGGAGGTGTACCGGTATTTGAAATGCGATAGTTGCCAATATTTTGCCGGAATGTTGATTCATTTCCGTTTTGGCGAGAATTTTGGCATTAAGCATTCTTTTTGGTCCTATTTTTAGGGAAAGTCATGCCAAATTTTTTCTTGGTTCTAAAATATCGTTTTGCTCTACCCCGCAGGCGACCATGGTCCGCATGATAACCGAAGGCATCGTGAATAGGTTTTTGAGGTCCGCGAAGGCCGAGATGCTTCAAAAGAACAAGACGGAGATAAGATGTCCGTGTCGAAGATGCAAGCTAAAGAGCCTTATTGCGGACCCGGATTCCGGGCAGGTGCGGGACCACCTGCTCTTGCGTGGTTTCATGGATGGCTATCGGTGGCAAGGTGATGAAGATGACTACAAAGTCGTCCATGGGGGGCGGGCAAGAAATGAGGAAGGGCAGCAAGACAACCACCGCGGCTCGGGCGGGTGAGAAGACGAAGAATCCCCAGGAGATGATCACGACGGTGATGCTGTACACAGTCATCATGTAGAAGATGCAGGAGATGATGATGATGCCGGCGGAGCAGACGACGCTGGACCATCGATGGGCTGGGTGCAGGACCCTCATATTCAAGAGCTGCTTCTCAAGCAGACGGATAACGCAAGAGCTGCCACCCGAGAGAAAGCCAAGATGGATCAACTTGAGTTAGACGCGGTTACTCCATTGTATGAAGGATGCAGGCCCGAGGATACCCGCCTGAAAGTAACGCTCATGGCTCTGGAGATGAAGGTAAAACACAAAATGACCGACGCATGCTTCGACGAGAACATGTCATTCTGGCACGAACGTCTTCCCAAGGGGAACAAGTGCCCGACCAGTTTGGAGGAGGCGAAGAAAATCATGTGTCCTCTGGATTTACCGCACGTGAAATACCATGTGTGCATGAACAATTGCATCATTTATCGGGACGAGCACGCGGAGTCTACCATATGTCCGGTGTGCGGTGTCACTCGATACAAGAAGAGGAAGAAAGCTCCTCAAAAAGTGGTGTGGTACTTTCCGATCACTCCTCGTCTGCAGCGGTATTTTGCGGACCCTAAGGTAGCAAAGCTCCTGCGTTGGCACGCGGATAGGGAGGAGAAGAAGCGAGAAGATGACACAAATGATCCGGAGATAGATAAAAAAGACAAGATGCTGAGTCACCCTAAGGATGCGAGCAAGTGGCAAGCGTTGAACTTCGAATACCCAGAATTTGGGAACGATCCAAGGAACATCGTGCTGGGCCCGAGCACCGATGGAGTCAATCCGTTTGGCAGCCAGAGAAGCACACATAGCACCTGGCCTGTGTTTGTGTGGATGTACAACCTTCCCCCCTGGTTGTGCATGAAGAGGAAGTACATTCACATGAGTATGCTAATTGAAGGGCCGAAACAACCAGGGAACGACATCAATCTGTATCTGGGGCTGCTGAAAGAGGAGCTTGACACGCTGTGGAAAACGCCAGCCAATACGTGGGACGCCGCAGAGAAAGAATATTTCCCTATGAGAGCCGCACTGCTCACGACGGTGCACGACTATCTCGGTTATGGATATCTTGCGGGGCAGGTAGTGCACGGATTTTCTGGATGTGTAAGGTGCATGGATGACACAACGTATCGCCAGCTAGATAGAGATCCCGGGTCTTTGAAAACCGTGTTCCTGGGACATCGAAGGTGGCTTCGCGACGATGACCCGTGGAGGAAACGCAAGGATGTGTTCGATGGTGAAACCGAACCCCGAAAACGCCCGTGTACGAGGAGCGGCGAGGAAATAGACAAGCTGTTGAAAAATTGGAAAGACTGCCCACTGCCGGGAAAGAAGCAAAAGGCGCCAGAGCCGGGAAAGAAGCGAAAGGCGCCAGAGTCGCTGCTGAAGGTATGGAAAACGAGGTCTGTTTTCTGGGACTTACCGTACTGGAAGACTCACCGTGTGCCTCACAGCCTTGATGTCATGCATATCACGAAGAACGTGTGCGAGAGTCTGCTTGGTACCCTGCTCAACATGCCAGAGAGGACCAAAGATCGGCCGAAAGCAAGGGCAGACTTGAAATCAATGGGCATCAGGCAGGAGCTTCATGCTATATATGATGATGATGATGATGATGATGCTGATGATGATGATGATGATGATGAGGCGAAGCAGGACACAGAAAGTCGTCGCAAAGGCAAAAAGGCCAAGAAGACCGGAAATGACTACCCTCCCGCGTGCTTCACTCTAAGTCAGGAGGAGATCGAGCAGTTTTTCACCTGCCTCCTAGGAGTAAAACTTCCTTACGGTTACGCGGGGAAGATAAGCAGATACCTAGACCCAGCGAAGCAGAAGTTCGGCGGGATGAAGTCTCACGACTGTCACGTGCTGATGACGCAGATACTTCCAGTTGCAATCCGTGGGATCATGGACGCGCACGTCCGTGAAACGCTATTTGGCCGATGCAACTTCTTCGACGTCATCTCTCGGAAGTCGATTGGCGCGAGGCAACTCAAAAGGCTACAGGAAGAGATCGTGGTGATACTATGCGAGCTTGAGATGTACTTCCCGCCCGCATTCTTTGACGTTATGGTGCATCTGCTGGTCCATATAGTGGAGGATATCATCCAACTCGGGCCGACGTTCCTGCACAGCATGATGCCGTTTGAAAGGATGAATGGTGTCATCAAAGGATACGTTCGCAACATGTCACGTCTAGAAGGAAGCATAGCCAGGGGCTTTCTGACCGAAGAGTGCATCTCCTACTGCACGAATTATCTAGGCATCGAGAACACCGTTGGTCTACCCGTCAACAGGCACCTCGGCAGGCTCGCTGGATGGGGTCACCGTGAGGGTCGCCGCGAAATGCATGTCGACTTCGAGGGTCGACTCGCCGACTTTGAAAGAGCAAACCTAGTCGCGCTACAACACATAGACGTGGTCGATCCTTGGGTGGTAGAGCACAAAATCTTTATTAAGAAGATGTACAATGACCGAGGCCAACAGAGGACGGACGGAGATATACTCAAAGAGCACAACTCATGTTTCACGCGTTGGTTCAAGCAGAAGCTTCTGTCGTACCCTTTACATGAGGATTCTTCCGCAGAAGAACAACTCATATTCGCCTTGTCACAGGGCGCCGAGCACAACCTGATGACCTATGAGGCGTACGATATCAACGGCTACACATTCTACACTGAGGCCAAGGACATGAAGAGTGATGGTTATCAGAACTCCGGGGTAACGATGGAATCCTACACCGGTAACGACAAGGACAGATACTACGGAAGGATCGAGGAGATCTGGGAGCTGAGCTACGCTGGAGAGAAGGTCCCGATGTTCCGTGTCAGATGGGCCAAGAATGTCATAAAAGAAGACCGGTATTTCACCACCATGGTTATACCCGACGCCAAATCCAAGACCGCGGGCGCAAACGTCACCGCGAAAAATGAGCCATGGGTACTGGCTTCACAAGTGGACCAATGCTTCTTCATTACCGACCCGCCAAAGCCCAGTCGTGTTGTCGCGAGGAGAGGCAAAAGGAAGATCATCGGAATGGATGGAGTAGCCAATGAGCAAGACTTCGACAAGTACGGTGACCCGAGGATCGAACATGACAACGATGATGAAGTAGCAACATACACCACAAGAAGAAGCAGGACCACCCTACCTAAAGGACGTCCGTTCCATAGAAGAACTCCATTTGCGAAAAAGAAGGGCAAGAAGATTGTGAACAGATAGCTAGCTAAGATCGATGATATTTTTAAAAAAATTATTACTGTCTTATAAAAAAATTATTACTGTCTTATAAACCAAGTTTGAACATATTTAAACACAAATAAGTATCAAACAACATTTTAAATGCATAAAAAAATTGTGGACCCCCCGCACCCCTCCCCTACTCAACCGCCGCTGCCGACCCCCCGCACCCCTTCCCTACTCAACCGCCGGCCGCCGCCGACCCCCCACACCCCTCCCC